>NC_064852.1:71162829-71462829 GCF_024139225.1 Suncus etruscus | reverse complement strand
TGAACAAATTTTCTTTATATTTTACTTGTATAAATAAAGGAATATATCTACTGTTCTGCAACTTCCTCCTGTTATTTTCATTTAAATATATCTTGGTAGTCCACAATAACCAGACTGAACTCCTCATTCTTTTAAAATTTGCACTTCATAGGCTTTACATTTCTAGTGTCTTCATCAGTGTGGGTAAGATGGGTTTCTGACCTAAAGTAAAATGGCCTGCTTTGTGGGGGGGGGGTGTGAAAAGAGGGTGGGAACACAGCCAACAGTGTTCAGGACTTACTCCTGTCTCTGCACACAGAGATTATTCCTGGCAGGCACAAGGAACTATATGGGGTGCCAAGGATTTAACTCAGATTGGTCCTGTACAAGACAAAAGCTCTACCTGATATACTAACATTCTAACTCCTAAGGGCATCTCTTTAAGCAATAAGTTCTGTCAATTTGCCAATAAGTTGCTATCTCATTCAGGCTCTATAAACCTAACTTAAACTTTCTGGACTGTTTCTTCATCTGTAGAAAGAAAAAAAACCTACCTCCCATTGAGATGTCTGGCATAGAACGTGAATTTCCTCACCTGGTTTTCCAGGACATTACAGTATCTGTCCCACCTCACTCACAGTCCTACAAACTTCTTCTATGTGTGTACAAGTATGATTGCATGTGTGTTCATGTTATGTATGTACATTCATGTGTATTTGTGCTATGCTAGCTTATAAAAACGAGCATCACCCCTAGCTTGTGCTTGTTCTTCTATTAGGAATTCCCCTTGGAACTTGCCATCAGTGCAAAATAAAAATAGACACCTGCCTAAAAATCTATTGGGAATTTCAATATTGTGAGCTTGAAAGATAGTGCATATGGATAGATCACACACCTTTCATACATTAGGTCCCTAGTTTGATACCCAGCACTACAAGACTCCAGAGCAGGTAGAGCTGCTAGAGTGGCAACTTCACAGCCTGGCCTAAGGTCACAACTATTAATCCTGTAGTGTAGACACAGCATCCTTACAGTGACCCCTGGGGAACATCCAGCACTGCTTAGGAAGCCCAAAGAAGAATTTCAGGACCATAACAATGGAACATGAAGCCAAATCTGAGGAACTTTCTGTCTGCATGACAGCATAGGCCACATGCCTCTTCATTTCTAGCCAGGTCATCTTTTAGACTCTGTGATCCAGGTTTCCATGCCATGGCTTCTACCCCGCCTCACATTCCCCACCCCATCATTGGGAGTTGGCCTGATTGCTGAACTTATTTGAGCTGAGATAATGAGCAGTTGACCCCAACAGTGGAGAAATTATATGGATTGAAAAATTTAAAACAAAATTTTCCTCTAAATTTTCCTTCTAAGGGAGGGCTAGCATAATCGAATTCTTCAAGTCTTTGCTTTGTGTAAGTGACTACAAGTTAAGGTTTAAGGATGAGGAAAGGAAGAGTGAGTGAGAGTAATGAAAGGGGGCTGATCATAGACACTTCCTAGGACCCTGATTCTCCTTCTTAGAGTGGGTTCATACAATCCTGAGAACCTGTGTAACCAGTGGAGGCCTTACCTGCCTGCAGACCCGGGACTTCTCCAGAAGAAATTGTTCTATTCGTGCACTCTCGATCACACCACTGGCATTAAAGTAGATGTCAATGTACTTCCCAAAGCGGCTTGAGTTGTCATTTCGAATTGTCTTGGCATTTCCAAAAGCTGCAGACCAGCAGGTGAGACCCATGATGAATGGGAGCAGGGAGGAAAAAATAAGTTGTTAACAAGTCAACTGGTAAATCTTAGAGGAGGTGAAAGGGCAGGTCAGACTGCACTGGCCAGTGGAAGTAACCAAGGAGATACTAACAGGAAGGCACCATCACTGTGTAGGGAAAAGGTACTGTCATTAGAGCAGATAGTATTCCTGCAAAAAGGAAACTTGACGGCAGCACAGGAAACAGGAAAAAAGTAAATGGAAGAACCAAAACCATGTAGGCACCAGGTAGTGTAGAGCCTTCAATGCAAAGCTAAAAAGTTTGGAATTAATTCTGTGGATGACAAGGAAAACAACAAGTCTCCTAAGAAACTTCTGGGACACATTTGCATTTATGGTGCAGCTGGGAGGTTGCTTTTGAGAAGGAGCAAGTTCAAGGAATTGGACAGACATTGGTGAAGGCCCCAGGAACAGAAAAGGTCAGAACAGGAGTTATTTATGTGGGTTTCAACTTTACAGAGCTGTTTCTTTAGGCTTTTCTGGGTGATCACAGAAAAAAAAGACATTTTTTGTTATGTTGTGGGACATGCAGACCTATATGCACACATAATTAAAAAAATATTCACTGCTGCTTCTTATCAAGAGTCATATGCTGAAGGGGTTTCTATACCATGCTATTTAATTTATTCTAAAATGATGACTTCATATTAAAAAAAAAAGATTATGTAAATATGTACCTAAAATATTATTGTCAACACTATGTAAACCACTATGATCAAAATAAAAATTAAAAAAAAAAAAAAAAAGAACAGAGAGAAAGAGAAGTAAAATACCAGCCTCAGAGGCAGGTGGGGGGGAAACGGAAGACATTGCTAGTGTGAAATATGCACTGGTGAAGGGTGGTGTGCATTCTATGACTGAAATTTATCCATCAACAATTTTGTAACCCAATGCTTAAATAAAGTAATTACATATATATAAATAATATATCAAAGTGATAACATGTAGTACATAAAATCTTAACATCTGCTAAGGAAGCCATGGTTTTCGGTAATATGCTTATGGACTTAAAAATGAAATTAGGGGCCAGTGAGGTGGTGCTAGAGGTAAGGTGTCTACCTTGCAAGTGCTAGCCAAGGAAGGACCTAGGTTCGATCCTCCGGCGTCCCATCTGGTCCCCCCAAGCCAGGGGCAATTTCTGAGTGCTTAGCCAGGAGTAACCCCTGAGCATCAAACAGGTGTGGCCCAAAAACACAAAAAAAAAATGAATGAAAGTATCATCATTTATATAAATATTTTTAAAAATAGAAACAAGAATATAAGGGAAACTTGTAGTAAAGAAAGTATATAGAAAGGATATAGATACTGTGAATCTTGTCTATTCTCATTTTCAAGCTATTTTTAAGGTTTATGACCTACCTAATATATTCATTTCAAAACTGAAGCAGGTTTTGTTATTTGCATTCAAGGATCCTGGTGAACAAAGACTATTACCAACCACATAAAGTACTAGAAGAGGAGAGCTGGAGTGATAGCACAGCAGTAGGGTGTTTGCCTTGCACACAATCGACTCAGGACAGACCCAGGTTCAATTCCCAGAATCCCATATGGTCCACCGAGCCTGCCAGGAGCAAAATAAAAAATTTAAAGCACTGACCACATAATCAACTGATAGGTTGCTGTGAAGTATGAAACTATTATCAAACAGCTTTTGTCTTCTGAGGGGAAGGATGAATCATACAGGTTTAGGAAACGCTGCTCTGTATTTCCCACTTTCCAACTTCACAGTAGAATCTTGATTAATTTTGTTAGGCCTAGAGGCAGATTCCTCATCAAAAAGGAATCTGATATAGGCTAGTTTTTATGGAATAGCTATCAACAATCAGATTCTAAAATGTATATGGAAAGATAAGGGTCCAAAAATAGACAAATTGTGAGGGGGAAAGTACGGAATTGGAGGACATGTGCTAGCTAGCTGGAAAGTTCAAAAAAAAAAGTCACAGAAATTAAGAGAGTGGCATAGAAGGGGTAATGATAGACACAGAAAATAATACAACAGATGTAAGCACTATTGTTTTTAGACAGTGATGCAAAGGCATTCAATGAAGTAAGAATAGTGCATTTGACAAACAGAGCTGGACTGATTTGGTTTCCATATGGAAAGAAGGAGGGAAGGAAAGGGAACAATCTAAGCCAAGATTATCATGGAAAATTCACATGACTATGAGTCTCAAAAAAATATAAAATTATACATGAAAATTTAGAATTTTCATGATATGTCAACTATGCCTTGATTATAAAGGAAGAAAGAAATACCTTTATTATAAAGAAAGCAACTGACTAGTGGCTGACAGCCCTAGGATTGAGAATACTTCTAGACCACTCTCTCAGAAACTGAGCAGCAGGTGGAATGGAATGCAAATCGTGCCTCTGGGGAATTTTGCTGCCACGATCCCCTTTGGGTTGGCCAAGTTTTATAACCTATGCAACCCCCCCTAGATTTCCTCCTGTTCAATGCTTCTCTTTCCTTTCCTTAGAGACCTGCCAGCAACACTGTCTTAAGGTTTCTGCTACTCATTCCTACCTCTGCTCTATTTAACTGCTGCAGGTTTTGTCCCTCGAGAAACCTCTTCTGTCCAAACTAGAACCCAGCTTCTTCCCAGAGCACTAAAACTGGGAGGTTATACAGACTAGTTCTGTATATTAAATCTTGACTTGATTTTTCCCAAGTTAATTTCTTTCTGAGCTCTTTGTTCAAAGTAATACTTCATAAGATCCTGAGTAGAACATACTTAATAAAGGTTTGTAAAGCCATTGAAAATTTCCCTTCATACTTTTCACAAACCTTTGTGAAGTCATTGGCCCTTTTTGCCCAGAGGAATCCTTGGAAGTCACAGCAAGTTTGGAGCCTATTCATTCCATCATTTCTTATGAAGTAACGCCTGGTGGGAGGGCTCCCCTGCTGGGTCTATGGAGGAACATGGATCCTTCAGGTAACCACATACATACCTTCCAGGATAGGGTTGGCCTCCAAGACTTGCTGCTCAATCCAAGAATGCTGGCCACTGACAGTTGCCAGGAACTGCAGGATAAGCTTGGTGGTTTCTGTCTTCCCTGACCCAGATTCACCACTGCAGAGAGGAGTTCAGGGATGTCACTCAGTAGAACTATGAAGTTTTCAATCTCTCTCAACTTTCCTACAAACCCACTATAGGTTTGCATCTTGAACTAGAACTACAGTCTTAACAAAGATGCTCTTTCAGGCAGAAGTTCTTATGGATCCTCACACCATCTATGTGCTGTCAATAAATTAGTGTGTTCCTCTCTCTTCTCTACTCAACTATGAGATTTGTAGTCCTGGTCCTGTCCAGCTCATTCGAAGGTTCCTGGCACCATGCTCAGTAACCATAGATGAATGAACCAGAACCAGTGGCTGCTCTGTACATTGGCCAGAGGGGGAGATGCAGTTGTTCTTTTGGAAAATAATTTGTTATGGGTATCAAAATTTCAAAATTGTCCTGCTTTTAGCCAAAGGAAGTCATACAAAAATCATAGAAATTTTTCTCAACAAAACTTGCTACTCATTAAGTATTACTGATTCATCAAAACAATTGAAAACAACACAATAGGAGTGATTTGCCAGCCAGCCAGCCAGCCAGATGATCATGCTGTCACTGATACCAAGTCTGCACTGAGTTTCTGCAGTAAGATGGGTGTTTACTTGGTGACAGCCAAATATTGAGCCTCATTTTCATTTTAAATAAGTGATTTAAAAAAAAAAACCTTTCTCTTTCTTCTAAAAGTTATTTGCAAATCTTTCTGAAAACATTTTTCTAGCAAATGCATCATTATTTTGGCTTTAGGAAGTCACCTGACTGTGCTCAGGGATTTTTCCTGGTTCAACGATCACACCTCACAGGGTTCAGGGGCATATACATGGTGCCAAGGACTGAACCCAGATTGACTGTGTGCCTAAACTAATTCTCTAGCTCACAAGAAAATTTCTATTAATATCACAACAATATATATATAAACTAGTTTTAAAATTGGTTAGATCATTTAAATTAAAAGAATGTACTTGTGAGGACCAGGACATGAACCTCCTCACCTATGTGAAGCTTGCATTCAGTCCCCAGCACAAAATACTCACAAAAAATTCAAGAAATTTCCAAAAGCATATCATATTTCTGTATAGAAAACACACTCAGATTTGCAGTGATTAAAATGTTTGTCATCATTAATTCTTGAATGTTACTATAATATAAGTTGATGTATTGTGATATAGAACATTACAAATGGAGGCAGAATAATGCAGTCTTGCTACTAAAATTACAGAGCAAACCAGCAGTAACTGATACATAATTGTAAAGACTTATTCCCAGGCCCTGCCTGCTTTTCCCAATTCATATCTGTGTCTTCATGGGATCCTGATCTTCAGAGAACATCTGCATTCACAATTTACACAGTAAACTCCAACTATCTCATTCCTGGTTTCTATTCCTGACAAATTTTGTTTTTGTCCTTCACATTTTGAAGCAAGTACTAGACAAATATTATTCCCTCTAAAAATATTTTTAATGCTTGATTCATGATTTTTCCAATGAAAATCAACAAGACTCCACTGATGGCTTGTAAGTTTCCCTGAATAACTGGTGAAAACACAGGTTCACCAAATAGCCCTGCTATGTGGAAAGAGATCTGAGGACAAAGAGCAAAAAATAACATTCTATTCCCCACCCAAAAAAAATAGACTCAAACCATTCTGCTTTTCCTCCAAGCACTTCTGCCCTAGAGGTGAAAGCCCACAGCATAAGACCAGATCTACCAAGAAGGCCTCCAGCAGCAGATTGATAGGATATGAGAAAGGTAAGATAAGCAGTGAGGGGTGACAGATCAGAAGTTCTTCACTCTTCCTTCTTTCCCTAGCTTCCTCTTTAAAGCTCCCATTATCTTCTTAAAACAGTGGCCACATTGGGGTCAGAGAGATAGCATGGAGATAAGGTGTTTGCCTTTTATGCAGAAGGTCATTGGTTCAAATCCCGGCATCTCATATGGTCCCCTGAGCCTGCCAGGAGTGATTTCTGAGTGTGGACCCAGGAGTAATCCCTGAGCGCTGCCAGGTGTGACCCAAAAATCAAAACAAACAAACAAACAAAAAAAAAAACAATGGCCACATTAGTGCTGGTTCACTTGGTTCCCTGGGGCACCATTCGGAGGACTCCCAGAGCTCAACCCCCTAGTTGTGGTTCAAAAACAAATCAGAAAAATCTCTTTGAGCTGGAGAACAAATACAGGGTTGGAGAATAGTACACTAGTCTGGCACATGGGCAGTCTCAGTTGAGTCCCTGGCACCATATATTGTCTCCAGCACCATCAGGGGCCATTCCTGAGCATAGAGCAATGACCACCAGGTGTGGTCCCAAAACAGCAGCAGCAGCAACAACAAACATTGGTCTAATAATTTTCTCAGTTTCTCTTTCTAGAAAGCCAGTTCCAGAGGCAAAGAGATAATGCGGCTAGTAGGGTATTTGACTTGCACAGGTTCAATCCCTGGCATCTCATATGGTCCTCCAAGCACTGACAGGAATAATTCCTGAGTGCAGATCCAGGAATAATCCCTGAGTACTGCCTAGGGTACCACCCTAAAAAAGGTCAGTTCCACTACCAATTAACCAGGGTATGGTGGAAGTATGTGTCTACAGTTGAACAGGAGATGTTGCAGCACAACAGCCTGCCAAATGCTAGAGGGCAAATGTTTAAGAGAAGGAGAACTGCCCTTTACAAGATGCTCGAGTCTGTGCCTGGCCTCTCTCCTTCATCCACAACCAGCATGGCTGAGAATCTGAGCCCCACCTGATAACACAGCACTGGTCCTTCTTATTCCTCTTCATGTTGAAATAGCAGTTGTCAGCAATAGCAAAGACATGTGGAGGCAGTTCACCTATGTGACGGTTGTAATAGAGTTGTACCTGCTCCAAAGTGTAGAGGGGCAAAGTCTGGAAGGGGTTTACTGCCATCAGGATGGAGCCTGTGTATGTCTAGGGATTGGAAGAGACAATTAGTGCTACCAACCTTTACCTTGACTATAAAGGTGACTTCTGAGAGCTGTAGGATAGGATCCCTCATAGGGAAGAACAGTCTGATTTGGGGTCAAAGAGACAAAGCACTAGAAATTTGGGCTTATTCTTCAGGAACATAAGATGAGGTTGGTGGTGTCACAGAGGAATGAAGCAAACATTAATGTAAATGTCTAACATCCTGTCTGTCCCCTATATAGCCTTGGTTAAAAAATAGGCCAGATGTTTTAAATTAGTCATTACCTGCCACCTATAGTAGCCTCTGTAATCCTCACTGATCCCTACAGATACCCCAGTTAAGGTCCACCTACAATTCTGGAGACCATGGAATAGAGTGGAGAAGTAGAAACAATTTCCTAAACATGAAGCCTTACAATCCTTTATGAAGCACAATAAGTCCTATGCGTGTCCTTATTTTCATTTTCCCTTTAGGGTTGGAGAAGTAATCCCTGTCTCCGAAGACCAATATTAAGGACTAGTGACAGCTTCACTTAGTGTTTGGCTGTTTTTAGTCTCAGGAGTTATGATATAAAAATATATCCTCAGGCAAAGTCCTTTAATGCCCACCCCCCCAAGCCTTCTTCTTATTCTGAAGATCTCCATGCTCCATTCCACTAGAAAGGAGAGAGCTGAACCAAACCCACCTCCTCTGGCATTTTCATTGAGGGTCTTCCCACCATACCATAATCTTTAGCCTACTAAAGGTCTACCTGGTACATGAAAATTATGTAGTGGACTAAGGATGTGAGTCTTAGGGTTGGATGAAACTTTCATCCATTCCTTGGCTTTGGTGAAAGGATCCTTCCCTCTAGACTTTACTTCTTAAGGAGGCCACGGTTTCCAGAGGCTTCCTTGCCCCTTACAGGTGTCACCCTACTTCCTTAAATCTAGGGAACAGAAGATTAGAGATTTTTCCTCAAAAAGGGAATGTGTGATGTATAATAACTGGGTTTCATGTGCTTAGCAGCTACCACCTCCCCAGCCCTGCCCCACCCATGGTTTTCTTTCTCCACCAGCACCAGCAGTCACCACATGTTGATTCAGCACCCTGGCAATGGAGAGGGAGGTCCCCCTGGGTCCTGGAACTCACATAGATCTTGTGCTCCTTATAGCGGATCAAGAGATTATGCACCATGCCTGCCTCATTCAGGTCCCCCAGGCGTATCATGTCATCCACACCCTGGACAGAGTTAGGATGCATAGGACTGAGGGAATCAAGATCCTCTGACTTAATCCAATGTTCCTGTAACAAATAAATACAGATAGACTTGAGGAATGGCCTCTTCATAGACCAAGCCATGGACCTTTCCACCAAGTTCTCATCACATCATCTGGCCTGAAAGTCCACTTAGTTAGGGTCTTTAGTTTAGACCAAGGCTATGATGGTAAGATCTGTACAATCTGTGACTGGTATATAGAGCAATGGGTAAGCATGTATCAGGGATATTTTTCAGACCAGGTCTTGAAACCAAAAGTCAGGGTTGGCAGTAATTGTGAACAGTTTATAGCTGGGGCCTCACTGATTGTGAATCATTAAAGTGTGCAAATAAAAGAGGTTTTTCACTGGTAACATTGTTAGCCAGAAATGTGGAATATGGTGTAGATATGGACAGTTAGAACATTGTATTAAAAAAAGAGCATTGTATAACTGAAACTCAATCATGAACAACTTTGTAACTGTGTATCTCACAGTGATTCTATTAAAAAACTATTAATTTAAAAAAGTATTTTTTGAAACTGATTAAAATAATTTGTGACTGAGAGTTTTGTTAATATGTTACTGGTTTTCATAATATGGTCACAGTCTAGAAAGGTCACTTGACAATCCAGTCTTTACCAGCAGCACCCAGGTCAGCAAAGAGGACACTTGATGAAGACCTCATCAAATTGGACCTCTCCATCTGCAGGCCTTTCCCAGTGCGCCATTCTTGGTAGCTTTACCCATTCTGTAGCTGAAATGCCCTCCGAAGAGTCACCCCAGCTTGCCAGCTTTCTCTCACTTGAGCCACTTAGCTTAGATGAGATGAGCCATTTCCCTTCCTCTTCACAATCTAGGGATTTCCCCTCCATGAAACTACCTCACACACCTTTTCCTCTGCTTCCTTGTTCCTCCAACTCTACCTCTTCTACCTTGCAAGCCAGTGTTCTGCCCTCTTCTCTACTCAACTATAGCCCTTTGTCCCTACTTTTCTTTTTTCATAAGCCAATCTCGTACTCTATAAGATAACCAGTTTCTTGCCTTTTTACTGTAGAAACATTACGGAGACAGGTCCACAATGTTCTAAATGAGAGTACTGGTATGTCCTATAATATAGGTGCCCCTCCTTGGGCACGTAAAATCCTGGTGTTGGGTAGCAATCCAGAAAAAGGGCAGTATCTCAGAGCTCCAAGGAGTAGGGCAGATCTCCATTTCCCAGATGAGCCAGTCATACTGACCTTGCCTTCATCATCTTCTATCAAAATCTTGCCAGGCTTTGTTTCTTTGATGATGCCCCCAATAGACACACTGCTCTTGTCAGCATAAGGGAGGTTCAGCCATACATGGTCACCCTAAAGAGCACAGAGAAAGCAGTACTTAGATACCAGCACCCAGTTCCCCTTCTTGCTCAAGTCTTCTCTTTCCTGTGATTTTTCTACTGAAACTCCCAAAGCAGACAAAAATAATAGATATATTATTATATAAATAATAGAAAATGGGCAAAATAGAAATAGATTGTTTAAAAAAAATTTAAGAAAAGGGGATAGAGTGCTTTAAAACAGAATTTATAGTAATGTTGCTATGAAAAACAACATAGATATTTCTTTGAAAATAAGTAAAATGATTCAAAATTTCTAAGTCATATTTGTACTTCTGTGTTTATTCAGTATTATTCACAACAGCCAAAATACTAAATCAAACTAGATGCTCAACCTCAGATAATAAACCAAGAAACTTTGGTATATATACTCAACGTAACATTATCTACAAATGAAAAAAAAGACAAAAATGTGTCTTCTAAGACAAAGTAGATGGAACTCGAGGTGATTATGCTTTGAAATAAATAAGGAAGTGAAGATAATTTCTTAACAGCTTCACTCTTATGTAGAATATAAAAAAAGCAAATGAACTGGCAATAACAGTAAAACTAACTTTTAAATTTGGTAAAGACAATGGCAGTTCGTGGAGAAAAAGAGATTGATTGGAAAAGTGGATAAAAAGATTATCTTGGCTTTGGAATGCTCTGAAAGGTTGGCAATAGGTGCTGAGATTTCTTTTTTTTTTTTTTTTTTTTTGGTTTTTGGGCCACACCCATTTGATGCTCAGGGGTTATTCCTTGCTATGCACTCAGAAATCACTCCTGGCTTGGGGGGACCATATGGGACTCCGGGGGATCGAACCGCGGTCCTTCCTTGGCTAGCGCTTGCAAGGCAGACACCTTACCTCTAGCGCCACCTTCCCGGCCCCAGGTGCTGAGATTTCTACAGAATAGCTATAACCCCAAAATTTTTATGAAGGCATAAGCTAATAAAAATCAATAAAAGTATTTAAATTTTTGTTTGTTTAGGGGTACCACATCTGACAGTGTTCCAAGGTTACTCCTGTAAGGCTCAGGGAACTGGGATGCCAGGGATTGTGCAAGACAAATACCCTACCCACTTTGCTATCTGACCCCAACAAATTTTAAATCATTTTTAAAAAAATAAAGAAATAGCTCCACACAACTTATCAGATATTTTAATAGCCATAAATCTACTAATTGAAAATATTTCAGATACTAGTAAATAATGAAAAATAAAAATAAATTTCAGGATATTGTTAGTAAAGTTATTGAAGTTATTTGTTTTAAGAATAAGTAATTGAGGGGCCGGAGAGATAGCACAGTGGTGGGGCATTTGCCTTGCATGTGGCTGACCCCAGAGGGACCCAGTTCGATTCCCAATGTCCCATATGGTCCCCAGCCTGCCAGGGGCAATTTCTGAGTGCAGAGCCAGGAGTAACCCCTGAGCACCACTGCGTGTGGTCCAAAAACAAACAAGCAAATAAATAAATAAATAAAGTTTTTTTAAAAAGTATAAGTTATTGAGGAGATGTATAAGACAAAAGAATAGTTGATCTATTAGTAGAAATTTTAGAATAAACTTAAATCTTATATGAGGGCCAAACAAGTGCTACAGAGATCTCAAAGACAGAGCAATCTGCTGTTGAATAGGAAGAATAGAAACTAAGAGTTGTGAGGAATCAGAAAAAATAAACTGTGGGCTTTGATGAGAAGGCAAAATGGCACAACCACTTTAGCAAACTGTATGACACTTTCAAAACTAAAGTAAAATAGAACTATAATGTGATACAGCAAGTCTTCTTCTGGGCATGTACCCAAAGTAATTAAAGCAGAGACTTGAAAATATAATTAAATACTCATGTTCACTGCTGTATTACTCACAATTAACCAGGAAAAGGTGGGAGTAACCCAAAAACCATTTGCAGATAATTCAGATTTTTTAAAAAGTACAGTAATAAAATGAAATATTATGCAGCCTTAAAAGTGAGGAAAAGATGGACTTCAAAAAATTAAACAAAGCAAAGTATATTAGTCACAAAAGGATACTGAATGGTTCCACTCATAAAATATCTGAAATAAGGAGAAGAAAGAATGAAGAATTGAGAATAAGAGAGAGAAAATTGAGTTTAATGGAAATAAATTTTAGTTTGTACAATGAAAAGTTCTCAGTTATTATTGGTTAGATAGTATAGTAGATCTAGGTAGCCAAACCAGGATTGATCCCCTAAATTTGCCATAAGGTACCCGAGGCCCTACCAGTAGTGATACTTGAGAGTAGAAATAGTAGTAAGCCTTAAGCATCACTGGATGTGAAAAAAAAAAAAGTGAAAAAGAAAAGTCCTGGGGCCGGGCCGTGGCGCTGAAGATAAGGTGCCTGCCTTGCCTGCGCTAGCCTTGGACGGACCGCGGTTCAATCCCCCGGTGTCCCATATGGTCCCCCAAGCCAGGAGCAACTTCTGAGCACATAGCCAGGAGTAACCCCTGAGCGTTACCGGGTGTGGCCCAAACCCCCCCCCCAAAAAAAGAAAAGTCCTCCATTTCCTTGCAATATAACGTGAATACACTTACTACTGAATTTATCTAAATTTGTTAAGATGGTAAATTTAATGTTATGTATTTCTTACATGATAAAAAAAATTCAGTAATTTTGCCCACAAATTATCATCTAATTATAAGGGTGACAAACATCTTTAAAAGCACAATATTATTCTTTTAGCTGATCTATTAATCAAACAGGACAAGCAGTACAAAGAAATAATAGATACGCAAACACATATGATCATGTATTACATTATACTAGGGAAAAAAAGATCAAACAGAATTCAAAGGGGAAAAAACTAAGCTTATACAAAAGTTTAAGAACTGTAATTGTATCAAAAAAAGTAGAATTGTAATTGTATCATATTTCTCAACAGTATTGCAGAAAATCAAGAAGCAATGGAATAAACATTTTTGTGATTCTGAAAAAGTTATATCCAGCATGAAATCCTATGTCTGACTGCTTTCAGATGAGAATGAGTACATTTTTAAACATACAAATTGCTTAAACCATATACCTGTTGTGTACATATTTTGGGAAAGCTCTTTTATGATAAGCTAGATCAAAATTAGAGAAATAAATCAAAATAAATAAAGACATGAAGTCAGAAAAAGATACCTAATGCAAACTAGAATCAAAAGAACAGCTATGAAAGAGCCAGAGATGAAAGATATGCCTCTGAACTCAGAGGCACCAGTCTAGAAAGCACATGGCATCAACTCTGAGAAACTTGTCTTCCTAGGAATTAAATTGTTGGACTCCCAATGTATCCGAATAGTTTGAGAAGCGGTTGACACATCTAGGAGAAACTGGAGCTTAAATATGCGATCAAAGACTGAGTAGACAAGGTAAAGGACAAATATAAAGTTTAGCAAAAGACAGCCCAAATTTAGAGCACACCACCTGGCTTAATTGAAAGTGGCACTTACTTAAATAAATTAAGTGTGGAGATCTTGTGTGCATAACTTTTACCAAACTAGGATTTAACAATGGCAAAAGGACAGAGCAAAAAAAAAAAATGTTTCTGTGCCAGTTATAAAGTCAAAGACAGTGAACTAAGGCTTTTCTTACAGAATAAAAAAAAAATCAATAATAATGATGTCTGAAACAAGGAAACTCAAGTAGTTCTATAAGCACCACCTTGAGGGAAACAATAAAAAAAAAAAACCAACTGAGAGGGTTGACAAAGGTCACATAGGGGTATTAAAAATAGGAAGTGAGTCCGTGCTCGCTTTGGCAGCACATATACTAAAACTAGAACAATTTAGAGATTAGTATGGCCCCTGCGCAAGGACGACATGCAAAAATGGAAGTGAGTTCTTAGATTGTGTGCCTTTTACAACTTCATAAAAATAAAAGCTGAGAAGTCAGAAAGATAGTAGAAGGGAAAGGAGCTTGCCTTGCACCTGGTCTATCCTGGTTCAGTCCCTGGTATTGTCTTCTGTGTCCCTACAAGTGACTCCTCAGAACAGACCTGAGCATGGTCTGACCCAATCCCACTCACCTCCCAAATGATAAAATAAAATCTGAATTATAAATAACAACAAGGATTAATTGTCACAAGATATAGAAGACCTGCACTAGCAACACAGTGTACTCAGTGGGAAAATGAAATCTTATCAGAAACTTCAGAGACTAGGAGAAACCTAACACTAATTCCAGTGAGAATAATTGATAGCTTTCAGTGAAGCAGCTGGCAAGTCACCAATGACAGATTAAAGACATATGATGGACAACTTAAAACAAACAAAAGTGATATTATCTAGAAATGGAAAAAAACCAAGTGGTGAAATAAAGTGGTGTTAGCTCAGCCTGAGCTGGAAGACTAAATAAAAGTTTTTTAAAATGGCTTTTTTCAATCCATTTGACCAAACTCCAATAGGAAATAATGAGAAGACATGCAGCAGAAAATAACGATTCTTTATTTACTCTTTTAACAGTTGGTTATGTTGATACAGCATACTAGGCAAGAATGAATGAGATACAAAAGAACAAAAATTATTGACTGCAAAAAATAAATAAAGGTCTATAATAAGATTTCAGAGGTGAGGTTGAGTTTAGAAGCAGAGAGATCTAACCTGCTCTTCATAAGAAATACCTAGCAACAAAGTTCCTTTATTTTTCTTTTCTTTAACAATTCATTATTAATACTATTATAGTTTAAGTAACATCATTACAATATACCCCACCAATGTCCTTATATTGCTTCTCCGCCATAACTTCTTTCCCCTTATGCAACCCATCGCCCCATAATATAATCTCAATTTTGTCATCCAAGGCCAGAAATTTGTCATCAAAAATAATTCTTGCTGGAGAGAACATGGGAGTGCTCCAGTAAACTGTAGCACAATAAAACCCAGCAGAAGATAAACAGAAGCTCATCATATCCACCTACAGGGGCAGGTGGCAAGGTTACCATCCCCCCAATAATAACCCTATCGTGAACCACCCTTCCCATTTAATAAGTCATGAATACATTGAAGATACAGAATTGATTTTCTAGCAAGCTAAACAATGTTTAAGGCTTCATGAATCGGGGACCATGCCAGTCTGACAGAGATATGCTCAAAATCTGCTCAACCTGTCTTGCCAATTGAAGAGCCACCAGATCCTCTTTACACCATTTGCAAACATTTAGGAAACTGTGTTTCCTTAGTGTAACTGAAAAATGCTCTGCTCAGGGTTTTGAGGTGCTCACAGTATGTGAACGCATCAAGTCCTGAGCTTCTTCAATAACCCACCATAGGGTGGGAGGTAGATGGCCTAGTGAAGAGCCCATCAAGAGAAAGGTCTGTTTATAAATTTATACATAAGTCATGTACTTGTTGAGATCCTGCAAAGGCTAACTCATGGGGGAAATTAATTATTGAAACAAGATATTTTCAATGCAGGGTCTATTCACCTTCTTTTAAAGTTTTCAATTAGAGAACACTAGAACAAAGGTGAGAAGGAAAAATGACTGCCACAAAGGCAAGTGGGGTTTGTGGCTAGGGTAGAGGGATACTGGGGACAATATAGAAGGTAAGGGGAATCTCACCAAGCAGGTGTTTATTTTGACCATTCACCACTCCCCAATTCTTTTTTTTTTTTTTTTTTGGTTTTTCCGGCCATACCTGTTTGATGCTTAGGGGTTACTCCTGGCTGCGCACTCAGAAATTGCCCCTGGCTTGAGGGGACCATGTGGAATGCCGGGGGATCGAACCGTGGTCCTTTCCTTGGCTAGCGCTTGCAAGGCAGACACCTTACCTCTAGGGCCACCTCGCCAGCCCCCACTCCCCAATTCTTTGTTCATATGATTCTTCGGAAACTTTGAAGCAGGGCAAATGGTCATGCCAAAAATATGTTTTGTGTATTACTCAATTTGTAAATTCTTAGAGATTTCTAATCTGGTAATATCTTATAGAAACATAATGCAAATCTCACCAGTGATTAAAAATGTTCTACTGAGATTACCAAACAGAAGGACAGCATTGGATGAGGAATGACAAAAGAGACTAGAAAGGTCATAGGGACAGTCATAGAGGGTCTGTGTGATTTGATAGTGGTGATGGTGTAGTAACTTAGTATGTCAAAAGCATTAAACTTTTGTAAAAATATTGACAATATTGTAAACCATGTTACTCAATAATAATAAAATTAAACGAATAAACAAAATGTTCTGGCCACATTTAAGAAGCAAAGAGAAATGAGTGGCATTATTTTTTAAATGTTCTTTAACACAATATGCCTAAAATATTGCCATTCTTAGGTAATCAATATAAGGTTATTGGAATATCTTGCATTCCTTTTTTGTACCAAGTTCTTGGATGTAGTGTGTGCTTTAAACTCAGTTAAAAGCAAAACCAGTACCCTTCTCAATACCACCTTGTATTCAGGACGACCACCAGCAGCAGCAACAACAGGTACGTGACAGAATAAATTTACTTCTTGCACTTTCACCTAAATGCACGATTATCTGGCACCCTCAGTTCATTGTATACTATTTCCTTCGCAACACATTCTCCCTGTCCCTGACATCTAGCCATCCTAATGCTGTTTTCAAAGTTTGGGTCTCTATTTGGTCTCCAATAAATAATCCAGTGTAACCTGTGCAACAATAATATTCTTGTTTTGCTGCAAAAAAAATGCAAGTGATAGTATTGGGATTTATACCAAGGAGATTTGGTTTCCAAGCAATGAGTGGTCATGAGTGCAGAAAGTCTCAAAGTAAGTTCAAAGAAGGTTTGAGTAGTTGCTATCTACATATCAGGGCACCAAGTGGCTGATTCCTTTGTAACCTTTGTACCTCAGACATTATAGCTGTTTCTCCCTACTAAGACCAGAAAGGGCAGTGCCTCTGATATTTCACAATCATGACAGATGGCAGAAAGGAAGTCTGAAGACTGGAGAGCTTGGCCAAGGTGACATAGCCAGTGAGTGGCAAAGCTTCCAGGCAGAGAGCCAGAGATAGAGAAAGGAGTACTCAGCTGCTCTTGGAAAAATGCCCATCTCACACCTAGCTTGGCATCAACAATTCAAGTGTGAAAATCAAAATTCTCCAACTCAATTCCTATTTTAATTATACAAGAAGAGTTCTGTAGCTGGGGAGTGGAGACACTCATTGTTTTTCCAAAAATATATAATTTAGACATTCATGTATTTGAATTTTCTTAAATTGGAGATTAAAGAAAAATAAAGCTTGTTAGAGACTAAAATTTTGTTCCCTAAATTCAGATATTGAAACCCTAACCACACTGCAACAATATCTGGAGACAAGGTTTTTAAAATGGCAAACATGGTTAAAATATGTCAAAGCAGGGGGTGGAGTAGTGGCACAGAGCAGTAAGGCGTCTGCCTTGTCGGTGCTAGCCTAGAACGAACCGCAGTTCGATCTCCTAGCATCCCATATGGTCCCCCAAACCAGGAGCGATTTCTGAGTGCATAGCCAGGAGTAACCCTTGAGTGTCACCAGGTGTGGTCCCAGAACCAATATATATACAGACACACATATATATGTCAAAGTATAGGGTCCTGACCTGGTAAGATTATAAATCTTACAGAATAAAAGAACAGTGTGCATATGTGTGCATATGTGAGTGCATGTGTGTTGTATTTGTGTATTCTTGTGTAAGAAAGAAAGGCATGCTAGGACAGTAAGAAAAGCATATTAGGACCTAGTAAGTGTTGGCCTGCAAGCAAGAAGAAAGGGCTCAGAGATAGCAACTCTATTGGCACTCTGACCTCCAGAATAGTGAAGAAATAAATTGTTCAAACTACACTATCCATGTTACTTGCTACGGTAGCCTGAGCAGACTAATAGAAAATCCCCTTTGAGGTCAGACAGAACTGAGTTCTGATCCCTTTTCTGCACTCCATGAGCTATGTGGTTTTGGGTAAGTCACTTCTCTGTGAGCTTCCATTTCTTAACTATTGAGAGAGGGATTCGCCCTTGACTATTTCAAAGATGGAATGTGATATAGGAAAAGAAGTTCAAAGAGCACCCAGCAGAGGATGGATAAAGGTGATTTGTCAGTAATGAGCTCAGCATGGTTCTTCCCTTTATTCACCTCTGAGGGGTTCATTAATGAATTAGAAGTAACCCTCCTGTTTAAAAGAAAAAAGTTGCAATGTTACAGCAGGCTCACAGTTACAATAGTGGCTAATATGCACCGCCACCCCAGATTTCCTTCTCAACTTTGCTTGAAGTTAGTTGCATTCCTGGGGACACTTTGCACCACCACATCTGTAAGTATATTTCTCTGCGCCATAAGCCTGGCCGTGCTGAAAATCCTCCTTTTCTCTCCAAAGTGGTGCTCTGTTTCAATGTTTGCAATTTAGTTAACACAAGTCCTTCTGATCTCAATTTTTAATCTCTCTCTCTCTCTCTCTCTCTCTTCTCTCTCTCCTCTCTCTCTCTCTCTCCCTCTCCCTCCTTCTCCCTCCCTCCCTCCCTCCCTCCCTCTCTCTCTCCCTCCCTCCCTCCCTCTCTCCTTCTCTCTCCCTCCCTCCCGCCCTCCCTCCCTCCCTCCCTCTCTCTCTCCCTCCCTCCCTCCCTCTCTCCTTCTCTCTCCCTCCCTCCCGCCCTCCCTCTTTCCCTCACCTCCCTGAAAAGTTTACTTGGGATACTCATCCCAGTTAGAGGATTTCAAGGCTCTGGTTTCACTGGAATGCTCCCCCCTGTCTCCCCCCCCCACCCCCCGCAGTGCAGACCCAGCAGGGTAGAAGGGAATGATGGCCACTTTGTGGCTTTGACATCACTGAGGAGAACAGTTGGGGCATTTTCTTATCAAAGAGAACTTTTGACATGGTTTTCTGGATTTATATTACAAATCCAACACAAGCAATATACTATGATTTGGTGGTTTTCAAGACTCCACCAGCCCCTGAGTTTCTCTTGTCTTATAAGTGCCACTCAGTTTATATGGAGGCTGTGTCCCTACTGCCAGAATCAGGGTAGCTTCCTAGGATTTATTGACAGAAAATGCAAAAACTCCTTTGCTCCTTTCCCATCTCTAAGAGACTCCATCTCTTAGCCACTGGGAGATAATAGGCCCTAAACATGTTTTCTGGCCTGAGGAAAGTTAGATAGTACAGAGCCCAGAACGGTTTGAGGATTCAGCATTTGAATGAGGCTTTGCAACAACCATGATGAGTGAACAAATATGAAGAAATCTCTTTTTCAAACATTTAAATATGAATAACAAATTATTGTTCCAATATGAACATCCTGACATGACCCAGAGTTTGGCCAGCTCATTCTCTTTAGATAATCTATTTTGTTCCTCAAATTCTACTGTTTCTGGTATTTTCCTGATAATATATACTCTCTTTGTTCTTTGGGAATGATTTAACTCAGCCTTTGACAATTCCCAACAATCCTAAAATGGAATTAAGATGTTTCTTACCAGCCTGAAGGCCGACATCCTGAGACAGCAGCTTCTCCAGCTTCTTCCAACCTATGTACAAAGAAAAAAAAAATTGGTTTCTCGGGTCCTGACTTAGAACCCTGTACAAAGTTTGGCTCATCAGTATGTCCAGAGTGTGATACTTGGCTCAAGATAAGACTCTTGAATAAATAGACAAATGAGTCTTAGTAAGAAGATGCTTTTGATTTCTTTCATCCTGTCTCATTTTTATTGATCCTCTGGTTTATATTCAGCAATGATCGACATAGGGAATAGAAGTGATTTAGAGAACACTTATGACACAGTCCAAATGACCTACAAGCACAAATTTATTTGCTCTGACGTTTATGAAATGTAATCACCACCATGCAATTCAAAGAGGACAGGGCTATAAACACATTGAAAATATTTTCAAAGAGCAATATTATTTTTTAAACATAATGAAATAAAACTGGACATCAAAATAGCTGAAAATTCTATAACACATAGCTAATTAAAAAATACTTCTAAGTATTAGATGAGGGGCTAGAGAAGTAGTACATGGGGTAAGGCATGCACATAATGAACCCAGGTTTCAAAGCCCAACACTACATATGGTCCCCAAAGTACCACCAGGAGTGAACCCTTGGTAGAACCAGGAATAGTTCAGGCACAGTCAAGTGTAGCCCAAAAATCAAACAAGTATAATTTGAAATAAATTTTAAAATAAATAAATAATCAAAAAATTTCCAGGAATAAAATTAATGTTTTCAGGTAAGTGAAAATGAAAACATAAATTTTATAATTTTGTGAGAAGCAAGATTTAGAGTGAAATTTATATTTTTGGGTGCATGATTAAGACAAGAAATATTTAAAATCAATAAACTAACTTCTGCCTTCCAAAACAAGAGAAAGAAGAGCAAAATAATAATAAAAATGAGGATAAAACTGAAATTAAAGCATAAACTAATTGAACTAAAAACAGGAAATCAGTAAAGAAAATAACAAAAATTTAATTCTCTAAAAGCATTGGTAAAACTAATAAATCTCAAATTAGCCTGATCAAGGTAAAAAGAAAAGAGACATAAATTTCTAATATCAAAAATAAATCAGGGGTATCCCATGTATAACTGATCCAAACCCATGTATAACTGATCCAATCCCAATGATGCAAAAATAATAAGTGAATACTATAAATAATTCTATGGCTATTAATTTAGTAACTTAATAAAATGGACCAATTACCTGAAAGACACAAACTACTAAAATTCACGCAAGAAAAAAGAGATATACTAAATTGTCTTTATCACAGAAGTTAAATCACTAATAACTTTTTAGAAAAGAAAGCACTAAACCCAGATCATTTCATGGATGTTGTTTCCATCAGACATTTAAGAAAGAAATGATGCTACTTCTCAATATCTTCCAGAAAATAGAAGCAGAGAAGAATTTCTTATCAACACCAGCATTGCCCTACTATCAAAACCAGATAAAGTCATTAATCAATTGAAATACTTATAATCTGACTCTCCTCTAGCCTATCCCTCAGTTTTCTATCTTCCTTCATTCCAAAGAATACAAAGCTCTCAGACTTGTTTTTTCTACTTTGGAAAATAATAATAATAATAATAATAATAATAATAATAATAATATTACCAACCAAATGATCTTTTAAAACTAAAGTATAATAATTTTTTAACTACGTCTCTCCACAGCTAAGTATGCCATATCTTTAAGGCACTGGAGGCCCTCTGTGGAAATCCTTCTCTTCCTCCTCTTTTAAAACTGCCTTATATTTTACTTCTTCCCTGTTGGTAGAGGCCTTTGAATTGGTCCTCATATTCCCTTTTAATTAGATATCTCTCAATTGGTTCCTTTGGTTTTCCTATTAACAAGATGTTTCCCCATTGCCTTCTCATCTGGCTTTTTCCCCGCCCCTTTGGGTGGGCTTTGTTTTTTCCAAATAAAGGCTACTTAGGTGGCCTGGAGGGTCGGCTGACATCTTGGCTCATGGTTCCATATGGCGGAGCAACTGGCTTGTGAATGAACAGCTTGCGGTTAGTTTTCTATATCTGGCCTGCTATATCATCCCAACTGTGTGTGGATTATTTCTTGTATCAGAGTTGCTGCCGGACCTGCATCTCTTGTCCTACCCAGACAGGTCATGGGAAACCCTCTCCCTCTCTGGGGATTGTGGGATGCACAACCCACCATTCAACACTTCTCCTTAGGTCTACTGAATTTAAAGCCCTTTCTAAATATCCCATATTCTCTCACTGCATTTAGTATACATGATCTGAGTTTGGAAGGAATACATGTACATATATATGTGTGTGCACACACACAAACACAAAACACAAAAGCATGAATGGACATCTTTACCACTACATCTTTGCTACTTCAGTTTTATACCTCCGAATTTATTTTTTTCTTACATATTATTGAATTTGACACTCCCACACTTCTGAGAAATTTAAAAGTTAGACTGTATCTTATGATGCTCAGAACATGATGACTGAATTAATGTGTGGATGGATGGATGGATGGATGGATGGATAGATGGATGGATGGGTGGATGGACAGATGGATGGACGGATGGCCTGACAGATGTGTGGATGGATGTGTAGATGGATAGATGGATGGACAAACAGGTGGATGAATGGATGGATAGCCCAGATGATAAGCATAAGCAGTACTGTCCCTGGGAAGGTAAGGCATTTCCCTTGAAAGCTTCTGTCTCTAGAACGCCAAGTATCTCCCTGGCTCATGCCTTCTTATTAAGACCTAATTTAAGTCAGTGCGGTTGAGATTCTGAGGATCAGCTTGCTTCCAAAGATCTCCTTCATGGTCCAAACAATCCAAAACCACACCACTAACATATTTCTGGGGCATCCTTGACTGGAGTATGGGAGAGTAAAAAAGAAAACACTGGAAGGTGAATAAGATGGGATGGAATTGAGAAAAAAAATCAGAGTGACTGAAATGAGAAAGGGGTGGATGGAAATGAGAAAGAAATTGAAGGACCCAAGGGTTTATACACCAGACCACTGTGTTTACAACCTCTTACGTTCACTACACAAGTCTCACAGATGAGAAAGCTACATTCTACTTTTTTTTTAATTATAGTACTTTTATTTTCTTTTAATTTAAGCACCATGATTACAAACAAGCTTGTAGTTGGGCCTCAGTCAAAGAAAGAACACCCCCCTTCACCAATGCAAATTCTCACCACCAGTGCCCCCTTACTCCCTCTTCCCCCACCCTCTGCCTATATTTGAGACAGGCATTCTAGAAAAGGCTACATTATAAGGGAATAAAACCTACATTGAGACTGTTGTACAGGATGCCAGTCTTGCACTCTGGATTGCAGGTAAAGAACTACCTAAGGGTAAGGAGAGAGTGTCCTTTGGGCAGAAAGGAATTCTAGGGCTGAGTGGAGAGACTGAGAGACTTGCAAATTACCTGTGTCTCTAATTGGTTATTCCTAACTCCCATGAGCTGGGGGTCCTTGATGTGAAATCCAGAAAGTTTTTAATTTAAAAAATGTCCTATTTACAAAGTTATTGATAGTTGAATTTTAAGCATATGATGTTCTAGCACAATCCCATCATGAATGTCAACTTCACTCTATCAATGTTCTCTCATGTACCCTCCTGCCCTCCTCCCCAAGCCTGTCACCTTGACAGGGATATTTTTTTAATTTAAACTTTATTTACTTATTTACTTATTTATTGGTTTGGGGGCCACACCCAGCAATGCTCAGGGGTTACTCTTGGCTCTGTACTCAGAAATCGCCCCTGGCAGTTTGGGGGACCATATGGGATGCCAGGAATTGAATCAGGTCCCTTTTTAAGGTACACAAGAGAATGCAAAATGCCAATAGAAAATATGACTTCTTTTGTAGCTTTATTTCTGTCACTCACTAGTCCATTCTTCAACATAGACTGACCAAGATCTAAACTCTGCCACACCCTGGGTAAGGACTGAGAAGTTATAAGATCCAGCCTGGGTCCTTAAAGAGCCTGGGAAAAGCATTATCGCCCTTCTTGATCATGTCCCTTTTGTGTAAAATATACTATAGTTCCTTTGCTTCATCCCTGAGCTTGTCATGTGGATTGAGTGATAATAAGACAAGCATGGAGTTATAGAAATGCACTCAGGAAACAGACATCTATACCTTCTGTGTCACTCTCCACAGAGCACCCCCTCTGCTGAGCTGAGGCTGCAGCAGGACCCTATCTAGACACACAGAAGGGCCCCAGGGATGAAGTACCCAAGGGACAGACAGCAGGTGCCTGGGGGTCCAGGGATATGGGAGAGCTTCCTGTTGGGAGCTCTGAAGAAGGGAATCGCTCTTAGCTCAGATTCCACCAATGAGCATGCTCTCGTCCCCCAGATCTGCAGACAGTTTTCTTCCATTGGAATAAATTGAAATTTTAATTCCAAATGGGATTGAATAAATTAATAAATTAGAAGCAAATTCAAGTACAGAGTTAGAGTGAGATTAAAAGAAATGCCTAGCCTAGTAGAAGCAAACATGCCTGATTTGGGAGACCTGATTTGAGAGGTATTTACCTCTCACTCTCAGCTGCCTCCAATGCCTATAATTAATATGTCCTTTGCAGTGAGATGAAGGTAGATGGCAAGTACAGAAGAGGCTTTAAGGCCAGGCAGGTGGAGTTCAGGCATCTCCTGGTGAGTGGTGACTAACACAATTTTCCACAGCTATTCAAGAAGGCAGGAAAGTGAACAGGTCAGGTAGGCCTAAGCTTTGGGACACTGGGCTTATGCTTCCTGTAGAGACCTCATCCTTCAGGGTCCTGTTTTCTGGTCCATAAAATAAGAGCAATAGCACAAATGTGTACCCTGGATTGCAGCTCACATGGGATACTGGCATATCATTTGTTCTCCACACTCACAACCTGCTTAAGCTTCTTCTGCCACAGGTAGGCTGTGGCTGGCTCAAAACAGCCCCTGTATAGCCGGGGATTCCCTTCCTTACCGCGGAAGACAGCTGCTCCTTCTCCCAATGTGTCCTACAGTTTGATAGAACAAATCTCACTCTGCTAGTTTCTAGTTTCTAGGCCCCACAAAGGGAACCTCCAGCTCCCTGCTCAAAGATGTTTCCCAATTCTTTTCCAGCTGTGTCCTGCAGCATTTATCCAATTCTCTACCTCCTCACCTCTTAAAGAGACCATCCTTCACCTCCTTCCCAAAGTTCCCCTTCCAATTCTTGAAGGGGAGTTTCTCCTACCTTCTCTGTCACAGAAGACTAAACACACACACACACACACACACACCATTTCTGCAGGCAAAGACACACACACATAAACCACACATTTCTGCAGGCAAACACACACACACACACACACCACATTTCTGCAGGCAAAGACATCTCCTGCTCTCTTACCTTGTTACTGCATGAGCTGGCTGAATCCCTTCCCCTCACACATAAACCACACATTTCTGCAGGCAAAGACACACACACACACACACACACACACACACACACACACACACACACACACACACCACATTTCTGCAGGCAAAGACATCTCCTGCTCTCTTACCTTGTTACTGCACGAGCTGGCTGAATCCCTTCCCCTCTACTTTGAGAGCAGAGAAGAGAGGGTCTGGGCAGTAGAAGAGAGAAGGATAAAAGGAATGATAGACGCGGAAGGGCTCCAAGAGGAAGTGGCTGAGAACTCTGGGCCCATGTAATTTATTACAGGACTTTGTCCCTGAGCTCCAGGCTCACCCATCCCACACAGCATAGCAGCTCCAGGGAGCAGAGTGTGGCTCCTATTTGATCTTTAACCCTGGGCACATAATATACCCGTTGCTGGCGATCAGGTATGTGCAATGCAACAGGGACCATGAAGAGGCTTTAGCATCTTCCCAGGATTCATGGGAACTGCAAGGAAGCCCATAGCAGAAGCTTGCTTCCAAACACCCACTGTGTCTCAAAAGAGCGTAGGAGGGGTGGTGGAAGGAGGATGACAGAACACAAAAACAACACCTGGGCCAGTCATGGAAATTAAGCCAGAGTTAAAAATCACATAGTAACAAGATTCCCTTTAGTGTCCCAAGGAAGTGAGGAGACTGGTGTGGGCAGGTTGATTGAATTGAATGAAAGAATTATTGGGGGTTTAAAGGCACATATCATCCTTCTGAGGGCAAAGGCAGCTGCTAGCATGCCTTGAGAAAGGCCAGATAGATATGCATATAAGTATAAGATGTTGGGAACAACTTTGGATTGGTTTGGTTTGGTTTGGAGGCAATGCCCATCGATGCTCTGAATTTTTTCCTGACACTCAAAAATCATTTCTGGTGGGGTTCAGGGGGACCATATAGGATATCAGGGATTAAGTCTAGGTCAGACACATGCAAAGCCCTACCTACTATACCTACTATACTATACTATACTATACTATACTATACTATACTATACTATACTATACTATACTATACTATACTATACTATACTATACTATACTAAATTTCTCTGGCCTCATTATGGGAGCAGTTTTGAAGGATGATAGAAAATGGGTGCTCAGGACATATGGGAGAGTGCAGGGAATGTGGTTGCTCAACTGCAACCTTAGGGAAAGAGATTCTTAGATTCGGCTTATCCAACTGCAGATTTCTGGGAAAAATATTAGAATGGCAAACCTAGGTGTAGGAATTATCTGATAGATTGGAGGCCAAGACAAGTTAACAACCTTAACTGTGGGCCTCTCTAGGGAGCAGGAACTGAGCACTGGTGATAAAGAAAGACCAAATAAGTGATTGCAGACTGCCAGTGGGAGGTACCAACCTTCCCATGCCTCTGGTTATAGTTCCAAGGAGTTCTCAGTTTCTCCCTATAAAAAGACCTTCCGTGAGGCTGGAACTATGGCACAGTGAGTAGGGCATTTGCTTTGCACACAGCCAACCCAGGTTTAATCCACGCTATCCCACCTGGTCTCCAGAGTACCTCCAAAATAAATACCTGAGTACAGAGCCAGGAATAAGCCCTGAACACAGCCAAGTGTGGTCCTAAAACTTGCCAAAAATACAATAAAATCTCGTTCAGTTTTTTGGACCAATAATTGCTTTAAGTAGCTTCACATATGTGGTTTATTTTATTCCCACAGGAGTGGCATTGCTTCTCCTGTTAGCTCTCCCAAGCTCCTCACTTTGGAAATCCCAGCACCAGTTTCGTTCTTTCTATCCAATAATCCACTGTCTTCATATTAAAAAAAAAAAGAAGGAGTAGGAACATATGTATAAAACAATTTATAAAATGGCTTTATCCAGAAGTTGGTTACAAAACCACAGTATCAGCCACAGTGTTTGGAATTTCAGGCAATGAATGTAGCAGCACTCCATGTTTTTTAATACTGTCCCCAAGTATTAAAACAACTGACAACTGCAAGCTTTTTAATATTGTCATCCCAGTAAAAATTCGCCAATTTAGATACCAACATGTATTTGAAGTTACCTAATTTTCATAAACAAAAGAAGTAACAGAAAGATCAACCATTAGCAAGAGTTTAGTAAACCTTCTGACAATGACTTAATGACTTCATTATGAGATATAATAATTGTCATAAATTTTCTTGTTGAACAAAATTTCTTGGTTTTTTATTTATATTTTTCTTCTTTCTCTTTCTTTTCTTTTTTATAAAATAAATTTATCCCTATTTATCTGGAAAAAATATATTATGAGTAACTATGTAACTATGTAATACATGGTCTTTAAATAAAATAATTTATATATTTTTTTAAAAAGCATATTTGATACCTACAGTGTCTTCTCTTGCTCTTTCATACATTCAATGTTTTATCATGAACCTTTCATACACTGTACGAAACTTTCTCCACCAGTCTTTAAAGATGCCAAAAATGGTCACCATGGTAGAACTCCTTCATCTGTGTGGTCATTTTCCCTAGATGGGTAGCAGAAGGTGTTTGGTCCTGTATTATCTTTTATTGCACTGCAATAAACAAATTGACACTCATAGATATGTTTGTATAGGTCACCATAGCAATACTGCAAAAGGAAACTTACTGAAACAAGAGACATAAACCTTTCTTAGGCAGTCAATTGAGTCCTCCTCCAATAAAAAGGTCGACAAGGGCCTGATCTCACTTCTACATGAGTCACCAGGCATCAATATGAGACACCCAGTAGAAAGTCCTGGAACTTTGGGGTTCCCATTATTGAGAAACTCCAATCCCTGAAAATCAAGTAAAGGAGCTAGAGGTAGTTTTTTTCTATTCCCCTGGGACCTAAATTGACCATCCTGCGACTTAATGCTACTTCTACAATTCTTTTTTTTTTTTTTTTTTGGTCGGGGGTGGGCACACCCATTGGAGCTCGGAGTTACTCCTGGCTCTGTACTTAGGAATCACTCCTGGCAGGCTTGGGGATCCATATGGAATGCCAGGGATCAAACCCAGGTGAGCTATATGCAAGGTAAAGGCCCTACCTGTTGTGCGATTGCTCTGGCCCCAACATAATTGTTTTCTTTTTCTTTTTCTTTTTTTTTAAGGATTTTTACCTTTTGATCAGGTGTTGATAGCCATTTGTTTTGTTTCTTTTGGTCTTTGTTTCGTTTTGTTTTGGGGTCACATCCAGCAGCGCTCAGGGCTTTTGGGTCACAGACGGCAGTGCTTAGGGGTTATTCTTGGCTCTATGCTCAAAAATCTCTCCTGGCAGGCTCGGGAAACCATATGGGATGTCTGGATTCAAACCACTGCCCTTCTGCATGCAAGGCAAACACCCTACCTCCAGCCCCGGTCTTTTTCATTCTTGTTTGATTTTGTGCCATTGGCTAGAGAATCTCATACTGATGTTTTGTTTGTTTGTTTTGTTGTTGTTGTTTTGGTTTTGGGGCCACACCCTTCAGCACTCAGGGATTACTTCTGGCTCTCTGCTCAGAAATTGCTCCTGGCAGCCATGGGGGACCATGTGGAATGCCAGGATTCGAACCACCGTTGGTCCTGGGTCGGCCGCTTGCAAGGCAAACACCCTACCACTGTGCTATCTCTCTGGGCTCCCAACATAATTATTTTCAATCTAACCTTTAAGAACAAGTGAGGCCGGAGAGATAGCAAGAGGTAGGGCGTTTGCCTTGCATGCAGAAGGACCATGGTTCGAATCCCGGCATCCCATATGGTCCCCCGAGCCTGCCAGGAGTGATTTCTGAGCGTAGAGCCAGAAGTAACCCCTGAGCACTGCCAGGTGTGACCCAAAAGCCAAAAAAAAAAAAAAAAAGTTTCTTTTTTTTCTTTTTTTGGGGGCAGGGGGGTGGGCAAACTAGTGACCCTCAGGAGTTACTCCTGGCTCTGGCTTAAAAATCGCTCCTGGCTTGGTGGACCATATGGGACGCCGGGTGATCGAGGCAAATGCCCTATCACTGAGTCACAACTCCGGCTCCTAAGAACAAGCTTCTGAGCTGAATCAAAATGCCTGCATCTAACTACCTTAGTTTCATTCCCTGGTAACACGGCTAAAGCAACTACAACAGAGCATAGCACACATTTCATCTCAGCTTTACCAAGTCACTGAAGGAACTGACGTGAACCCAAACGTTAGGTGGCCTAACCTTCCCATCGAACCTACAGCAACCAAATTTTCCATTAATGCTATCAAATAGCAGAATTTATCAGTGATCTTTCTCTGTATTGCGGCACTCTATAGAATTTTAGAATTTTCCGCTTCAGTACTCATATCAAAATGTGGCTTCAGTATGTTGTTCTCCTTATGTGTACCCGTTTGTTCATTTTTTATCAACCTCCCATTTTATAGCAAAGTTAAAAGCAAGAGATTAGGGCTGGGAGATAGTACAGCAGGTAGCTATTGTTTTGCATATGGCTGAGCCAAATCCAATGCCAGCAACCTATATGAGTCCCTGAGTCTGTCAGGAGTGATCCCTGATCACAGAAATCAGGAATCAATCCTGAGCACTGCTGGATGTGGCCCCAAAACAAAGCACAGAGATTAAGAAATATGCTTGTATTACACAATTAAAAAATCATAGAGAAATTATTTAAATACAAATCTACTGAGCCCAAGATTACTACTCATGCCCGCCTTTATACCATATCAAACTCAAATACACATGAATTGCCTCCTCACCTATCCCAAAGAAAGAATGAGAAAATGATTCCCCAACTTACCCTAGCCCAGTGGTTCTCAAATAGTGGGGCGCGCCTCCCAGGGGGGATGCGAGGAGAGATGCACGTTTGACCTCTGCAAACACTGTCATAACAAGCTAAGCCCCGTATTTATGTCTCTGTATGTCTCTGGAGTTGAGAGCTGCTGTGTCCTGCTTCAAACCCCGCTCCGAAAAGCTATGCATTGCAAAACGTGCTCATTGTAGCCATTAATTTAGATATCACCTCTGATTTAAAAAAAAAAAAAAAACAGCTCAAATTATTTTATATATTTTTGTTTTGCAGGTTAAAGTTGTTTTGAATAAAGATACTATTTACAGTCACATGGGGGGGGGCGAAAAATGTTTTCTTCTTCCTGGGGGGTTTGACAGAAAATAATTAAGAAGCACTGCCCTAGCCCAAGGTCTTAAAAGACTTTCCCCTTTCATTTCCATGGCTTCTGAGTTGTAAAGACAGAAAGGGATTAAGCAAAGCTTAAATGCATTTTTGAAATCAGTTACATTCAGGTAAAAGTTATAATTTGCAAGACTCAATTTGTCTGTGAAACCCATGGGTTTTTTTCCTCAGTGTTTGAATTCTTGATATTTTAAATAAAGTTAAACTTTTGCTAGGAGAGAAGAATGACTGTTCCATGAACTGTGGAGTGTTTGACAGTATCCCTAGCCTTTAATTACTACATGTGCTTCCTCTAATGAGAGTTAAATGTCTCATAATACTACCAAATCTCTTCTAAGGGAGAGAATAACCAAGAGCAGAACCAATCTACAGCTCACAACAGTTGGAGTTGCAAGAAAGTAAAAGGCAGTTAAGGCCAGATAGGATACCTTCCTAAAAATCTTAAGCCCTGGAGCCGGAGAAATAGCATGGATGTAAGGCGATTGCTTTGCATGCAGAAGGACAGTGGATCGAATTCCGGCATCCCACATGGTCCCCCGAGCCTTCCAGGGGCGATTTCTGAGCATAGTGCCAGGAGTAACCCCTGAGCGCTGTCGGGTGTGACCTAAAAAGAAACAAACAAACAAACAGAACTTAAGCCCACATTGAGCTTCCCCAAATCATGATAAACTATGGGGGAAGGGAATCTCTAAGAGAAAGCATTTGTACTGGGAGTCCCAAGAAGATTGTGCCTCTGACACACCAAGGAAATATCTGTGTCATGGGATAAGCATGAGTACTTCACCCTCAGTGAATTAGCAACAGTGAGAGAGATATTTTTACACTGGGTGGAACTTGGGTCCAAAGTCCTGATGAGCTAGGGAGGAACAGAATCAGTTCATAAATGATTATGCATTATCATCATAACAGATTTGAGGTTCATTTCTCCAACAGGTTTGTCCAAAGCAACAGGAAGAGAATATGTGTGTTCAAATTTTAAGGGTGGCTTTCTCCTTTCTGGACAGCTATTGGCAATCCCATGAATAATAAATCTCTTTTAGGCACTGAATTTAAACTTAGACTACTGATCATAAACAGGGGCTTCTGCCCTGTGACCATAGTAGTTGGCACCCTGGTGACTAATTTGATTTCCCAGAGGAGGTACTAGGTACTAGGAAGGGAAAGTAAAACTTAAGTAAATGATAATTCAATAAACTAGCTAAATCATGTTGATTGTGATTGAAAAAAATGATACTGAAAGAGGTTAAAGATAAGGAGCATCATTTCTAGGGAGACATAGCATTCGGAATAGTTCCTTTTAGTTTTCTCTTTGGTGCCGCACCCATTAGTGATCAAGGTTATTCCTAACTCTGAGTTCTGGAATCACTCCTGGAAGAGTTGAGGGATTATGTGGGATGTCAGAGATTGAACCTTGTCAATCAATATGGTGCAAAACAAGGATCCTAATTGCTGTACTATGTCTCCAGCCCCTCAGGCAGGATTTTTAAAACTGGCTGGAGTGTTCTATATGCACCAAAGTCCCTTTTCTTGTCCTTCTAGTTCCAGAGATAATATTCTCCTTCCAATCTCACTCATATTTCAATGTAGCCAGAAATGAGGGAAAGTAAGAGGCTCCTCTTCTAGAATAGACCTGTAAAAGTTTGTGAACTCTTCTTCATGGTCCTTAGCCACACATACCCCAGCCCTGATACTCTAGGAAATGGTGGAGTGATATATATATATAAAGAAAAGTGATAGATTTGATTAAAAAAAAAAAAGAAAGATTTTTCTAGGGCCTGAGACCACTTCTATTGGTAACAAGGGACCATGTGATACTGGGGATTAGAATAAAGTCCTGGGGGCCCGGAGAGATAGCACAGCGGCGTTTGCCTTGCAAGCAGCCAATCCAGGACCAAAGGTGGTTGGTTCGAATCCTGGTGTCCCATATGGTCCCCCGTGCCTGCCAGGAGCTATTTCTGAGCAGACAGCCAGGAGTAACCCCTGAGCACCGCCGGGTGTGGCCAAAAAAAAAAAAAAAAAGAATAAAGTCCTGGTACAAACTAAGTGTTAGAATCCAGCCCCAGGTAAACAGGTCTAGAGCAAAGGATTAAGAAAACTAGGTAGACCTAATATAGAAAAGCATGGGACCAGGGAATTCCAGCCCCATGTAATAAGAGAGCCGAATGTCCTCCACGTACATTATTTATTTTTTCTAAAAAAAAATTTTTTTTCTCTTTTGTTATTCGGGCGAACTTAGTGGAGGAGGAAGGAGAGGAGGAGGAGGAGGTAGAGGGGGAAGAAGAAAAGGAGGAGGAAGAAGAGGAGGGGGAGGAAGAGGAGGAGGGTAAAGAGGATGAAAAGGAGGATAAGAGGAAGAGGAGGAGGAGGAAGGAGAGTAGGAGGATTGGAAGGAGAGGAGGAGTTCCCCAGGCCTATATTTATTTTTTCAGTGTCAATCAACATGGGAGGAAAAGGAAGGTAACATACTGGTAAAATTAAGATGTTGGTAACAGACAAAAGTACCTACCTGAGGCTAACCAAGCCTACATGGGTCTTTACATTTCAAAAGGGGTGTGAAAAGGGAAGAAGAAATTAAGACAAAGTCTCTGAGGATTGATTGTCTTCTTCCAGGAAAGATGGAAGGCATTAGAATGAATACAGGACCCTCGTCAGCAAATCATTCATTGCAGATGCCTGTGTTCAGATGATTCAAAGTAAGAGTCATTAAATCATCTCTTTGCACCACTTTCCAGAGACCATCAGCTCTCTAAGTAAACTTATTTATTTCTTGGATGCCTTCTTATATAACAGTAAGCATGTTAAGTGCTCTCTAACTTAAATTATTAGCCCAACTAGCCATTTTATCTTTTTAATGTACTATTAAAAAATGTTAGTGCTAGCGGTGTTTGCCTTGCAAACAGCCGACCCAAGACCAAAGGTGGTTTGAATCCCAGTGTCCCATATGGTCCCCTGTGCCTGCCAGGAGCTATTTCTGAGCAGACAGCCAGGAGTCACCCCTGAGCACCGCCGGGTGTGACCCAAAAACAAAACAAACAAACAAACAAAAATGTTAGTGCTAACATTTCTTTTCATATTATTCAGACTAGTGTATAAAAGAAATAGCTACGTATTGATTTTGTAACTTTGCGATTCATAGCATTCTTTTCTGTTTGGTTGGGTTTTGTTTATGTTTTGTTTTTGCCACATCTAGCATTGCTCAGGGGTTACTCCTGACTCTGAACTCAGGAATTACTCTTGGAAGGCTAAGGGGACCATATGGGATGCAAGGGATTTGACCTGGGTCAACTGTGTGCAATGCAAATGCCCTAACCACTGTATTTATTGCTCCAGCCCCTGTTTATAGCATTCTTACTCAAAAAGGTAGGAACTAGTAAAAGTCAATTCGTAAATGGATAGTTAGAAAAAATGTAATATATGTATACAATAGAATATAATTCATCTTAAAAAATCTTGGAGCATGCCACATAAAAAATAAGCCAGTTATAAAGGACAAATGTTGGATGATTCAATATATATGAATTGTCTAGAATAGAAGAATTCATTGAGAAAAAAGTAGATTGGTAGTTACCAGGCATTCTGGTGAAGGAAAAGTGGGGAATAATTGTTTAACAGACACAGTTTCTTTTTATAAAAAGATGAAAAATTGGTACTGAGTGCATTTTAATATGATTATAATTGCCACTAACGTGCATCTAAAATAGCACTATATATGCAATATATATATATATATATATATATACAGTTTAAAATAGTTCTAAAACAGGTTGAGAAGTTTATTTAACCTTTTGATGACATATTTAATCTCAGGTGACAATCTGCTGTCTTTGCTCCCACATTTTAGTGATGTGAAACTCAGCACGAGCCAAAAGCAAAAGTAAAACTAAACAAAAGCAAAGATTCCTTTTGTAAGATGAATAATTATTCAACTATATACATGAGTTTATTGAAGTGGTGCTTTTGTCACACGGGCAATATTTCACTTTTAAAATTCTAATAGTGGTCTCCTTCTGTGTTCCAGTGCTATCACTGTTCATCTGCCCTTTGGAGCCAGCCAGATTGGTGTCAAGGAGGGAATCTTTTTTTTTTTTTATTTAAAGAAAAACCATGTTCTATTTATTTAAATAGTACAACCTGCAATGACATTCCAGGATCCCTCTTGGAGGCCTGTGAAGGATCCCACACCTGGACTCCAGCACTCTATCCATTGATGGGAACCACCCAGCCACCAGAACTCTCTTGACCTATAACATGAGAACCATCCAGCACCAGCTCTCCATTCATTTCCAGTATTGAGTCACTCGGCAACAGCAATTCCAGCATTGGCTCCACTCGGCAACAGCACGTCGTCCATATCTAATAGTAGCCATCTTGGCCACCACTTATTTGTCCATGTCCAGCATTAGGTTCACTCAGCCACTAACACTTTGTCCTTTTCTAGGATGGGGTCCATTCTGGGTCAGCCATGTGCAAGGCAAACACCCTACCAGTGCTCTATTTCTCCAGTCCCTCCTGCACTATTAAGTCCATCTCACCAGAGCACTTTGTTCATCTCCAGTATAGGATATATGATGGAAAATAGACCCATAGCTGGAGGCAGGGTCTTTAGGGGACATGAGAAGAAATAGTGTCCCAAAGGCCAGTCCAGGAGCCCAGGTTGCCAGAGGGCAGTGTGAAGAGTGGAGCTCTGAAGCCAGGATCACATCCGGCCTTTATGGTGGCTTTCTGTGCCTTGAAGCCCAGCATGATGTTTCCCTCCTGGTCACTCCTCCTTGTTGGTTGTGGCGATGAAGAGGCCAAAATGGTGGAACTAACGAGGAGGAGGGGGCCGGGGTTTGATGACTAAGCCCCTGCAGGTGGGCTCAAGGGCAGGCAGACGGCTAGGAGCCCGAGGCCGGTTTCTGGCAACCATTGAAGTGGAAGGCGGGGATGATACCGTAAGAGGGGAGGGTGGTGGCGGGCAGAAGGGGATAGGTCTCACGAAGGTTTGAGGAAGATGAGTGATCCTGGGCTGGCTGATGCGTGGTCTGGTGATATGTGAGGCTGTCGTCGGATGATGAGTGACCCGTTTGGTCGGACGAGATGTTACAGGGTGGCCAGCCTCACCCCTGGTGTCCCTGGGTGGTGAATTACTCCCAATCTTTGGGAAGATGGTTGATTGGGAAATATTGAGGGGTGGTAGGTGTGGGGAAGGAGGGTGAGGGGTATGAGAGGCAAGGAGAAGGGAAGGAAAATGGGTTTGAGAAAGAGTTCTCCGAGGCATTCTCGTTTGAGAAAAATCTCCTCTCGCATCCAGTGAGAGAATGAGCTTCCCTGGAAACTGGCCTGCTTTATACTCTCTGTGACATCATCGTGTGATTGTGATGCCCATTGTGACGTTGCCTCCACACCCAGGACTGACATATCATCATCAGAGAAGGGGGTTCTGATCCCATGTGATCATAATAGGAGATAGTCGGATTGGCAGAGCACATTCCCCAGTCATAGTGATTGGTCCCAGCTAAGCACGTGTCCTATTCAAACTCAATGAAATGGTTCAGACTCTTTCCACTGTAGACTCAGGGCTGGGCCAAAGTCCAGAGCTGCTGCTCCTTACTGTGGGTCCCACTGGAGCTGGTACCTGACTGATATCACTTTGTCCTAGAGCCTCAAGGAGGAAATCTTAATCACATCTTAATCCCTCTTCAAATGCTAACGGGGCTGTCTTTTGCGGTCTTTTCCAGCTTCCTTCTGGGTCCCAGAGTCATTGCTGAATCTTTGTTCCCCGGGGACAGTGAGGCCTGTGTCTGAATGGAAACAGGGAGGCTCAAGTCCTGATCCCCTCTACCAAGCTCAAGCTCGGAGAGGGCCTCCTTTCCTCTCCATCCTTCCCTCAGTCTCCTTCTGGGTTCCAGTGCATCACTGTTCATTTGCCCTTTGGGGCCAGCCAGGTTGGTGCCGAGGAGGGAATAGGGAACCTCACACCTTAATCCCTTCCTTCAAACAAAAACCTGGCTGTGTTTATGGGTCTTTCCCAGCATCCTTCCTTCCTTCCCATCAGTCCTCATGTTCCCAAACTGCACAGACGCACTATCATAGACTCCCTGCCAGATTAGATCTAACACTTCTTTCAACAGTCTGAGAAATCCAGCATTCCAAACCATTAAATCCAAAACACTAAATAGGGAAGCTAAAGAAAACACCTATGGTCTTTTTTCTTCTTTCCTTCTTCCCTCCCTCCTTCTTACCCTCCTTTCTTCTTCCTTCCCTCCCTTCTTCCTTCCTTCTTTCTCTTTCCCTCCTCCCTCCCTCTTTCCCTTCCTCCTCCTCTCACTTACTCATTTTTTCTTCCTTTTTACTTCCTCCCTCCTTTCCCTCCTTTCTTCTCTCCTTCCCTCCTTCCCTCCCTCCTTTTCTCTCTTCCTTTCTAAAAAAAAAAAAGAGAAAAAAAAAAGAAAGAAAACGCCTATGGTGGGGGATACAGAGAGAAATCCTGGCAAATCTCCAAGTCACCCAAAAGCCTGAAACTTATAGATGAGGACCTAAAATCAACACTTAATGGTTTAGTAATGGAAATCAAGGAGTCACTAGCCTGTGAAATTAAGAAATCAATATATGGGGGCCAAAGAGATAGCATGGAGGTAAGGCATTTGCCTTGCATGCAGAAGGTCGGTGGTTCAAATCCTAGCATCCCATATGGTCCCCTGAGCCTGCCAGGAGTGATTTCTGAGCATAGAGCCAGGAGTAACCCCTGAGCACTGCCAGGTGTGACTCAAAAACAAAAACAAAAAGAAATCAATAGATGAACAATTCAACCAACATAAAGAAAAACTCTTTCAGAAGATGAGAGAATCCATACAAATGGAACTGAGAAACTAAAAACATGTTAGCAAGCCAAAATAGTAGAATTACTCAGGTGGAGAATTGCATAGACAAACAAAGATAAATTACAAGCCAGCTGAGATAAAGAGGTCAAAAATGAAAGGAGAGGCAAAACTCTGGAAGAAAATGTAAGTTACTTAATGAACAAAGACAGTATAAATAATTTCCAAATTATAGGAATTCCAGAAGAAGGAAATGGGAGAGAAGAAGTAGTGAGGGAGATAATAGTAGAGAACTTACCCACCCTTGGGAAAGATGTTTCTCTATAAATCCAAGAGGCAAAAAGAGTGCCAAACGAAATAGACCATAACAGAACAACACCAAGACATTTAGTAATCCAAATAGCAAAAAAACAAAGAGAGAGATCAACTCCTTAAATCAGTAAGGGAGGGAAAAAGTATAAAGGAAAAAAACATAAGAATCAACATAACAAACAAACCAGATCTTCCATTTGAAACAATCCAGGCAAGAACAGAGTGGAATGACATATTCAAGTTTTTTTTTAATTTTTTTTTTATTTTTGGTTTTTGGGTCACACTAGGCAGCGCTCAGGGATTACTCTTGGCTCTACACTCAGAAATCACTCCTGGCAGGCTCAGGGGACCAAACAGGATGCCTGGATTCGAACCACTGTCCTTCTGAAAGCAAGGCAAACGCCCTACCCCCATGTTATCTCTCCAGCCCCGACATATTCACACTATCGAATGAAAGAAACTTTCAACCTAGAGTTCACTACCCAGAGAAACTCTCATTTATATGGGGGAGAGGATGGTTTAAAAACATTCTCAGACAAAAAAGAACTTGCAACATTTGTGCTAACCAAACTGACCCTAAATGAGCTACTCAAAAAGCAATTACAGAAACCAAATTCCTAATTATAACAACAACCCTACACAATAAAATGGCACAACAGACCTTTCTGTCAATAATTTCCTTAAATTTCAATGGAGTAAATTCTCCCATCAAGAACGAATACAGCTGTTTAGTTTGAACAGGCATCCAATCAACTGATCTTTATAGTTATCTATAATTATGTTCAAATGCTTATATCCCAGAAACGGGTGCAGAATGTGTTTGGAAGCATTTAGACTCCTACTACAGTGCTCACTATAAGAAGTTTTAATGTCTTAATTTTACTATATCTATAATAACTCCTTGATCTTTTTGTTCACAATAGTACTTGGAGATATAGGTTGGTCACCCCAGTTCCACATCACAATGCTATAATTTATTAGACTAAGAAGACATTATGATAATGTCATGAAAAATGCTAATCTATTCATTTTACACTTGATTATGCCAGCTAATATAATATAATGTTTATGCCCACAGATAGCAAAGGAATATGCAACTGCATGCTATGAACTCCTGTTACAAAGCTCATTCATTGAATATGTTATTGTAATCTGTTTTCAATTGTAGGTAGTTTAATTATACCATAATGCTCTTATTTTAGAATGCTTTTAGGAAAGGAAACTAGATGCTCAAGACCCACTAGACAGTATTTCATGGTATAGACTCCTTTTACAATGCTCATTACCATATCACTTAGTCTTCTAGACTTGAAAATTATGATTGTTTTTAAGAATGCTCTATACACAATCTAACCCACAAAGCCTTTCTTCAGTAAAGTTTACTTTCACCAATCATGCCTGGCCCAGAAAATGGAAAATCTTGTCATCTGACTTGCAGGCTTTATATTTTTTAAGCATTCTGTTCCATTTCACCTGGATCAGCTTTTCAAAAGCAACCTATGGATTAATCCTTAATGTCTCTCTATGTGTGAGCATGAGTATATTGTTGGCCATCTCAATGTCAGTTCTAATATCCATGTTGTATATTGTCCTTCCCCCGTCATATATAACCCTTCTTTCCCCCCTCTGCTTACCACCTTATAATTTTTTTTAGCCTTTCACTCTCCCCCATTTGTTATTTACCCCATTTAATTCTTTTTGTCCTCAGTTCTTAACTCCTCATGAAGCAGAACATTCCCCCCACCCCATTCAGCTGCCAACCAGCTCCTAAAGTGAAAAGACAGATTCTCAGCCTGAGAAGAAGCTGACACTGACACTGCTGTTGATTTGCTCTGAGACCTTTCTTCCCCCGCCTCCTTTCACTGTAGACTGTTGATTGCTACCAGATTCGATTTCTGCGAAGCCCCCAGCTCAAGGACATTTCCTGATATGTGCCTGGGAGTCATTTTTTTTCATTTTTTTCACATATAAATTTATTGATTGATCAATTTTTATTGACGTCTTTATTTTATTTTATTTTATTTTATCTTTCTCTCCTTGTACTCTGGCATGGTTTGATTTCAGAATCGAGATTATTGAGTGGTGTTTGTCTTTATTGCTGTAGTGCTCACTGGATATTTAATTTGATATTTCTTTCTGTATTGATGTGGTGTTTTAATTACCTTTTTCATGTCCTCACTCAAACTGAGGTTGAAAGCCTCTAGAAGGACTCTATTTTCAGCTTATTTTTTTAATATTTTTTTCTTATTTTTTTTACTCCATTCTATTTTTTCTTTTTTTCATATTGTAATGAGGTTTTTATTTATTTACTTATTTATTTATTTATTTTTGGTTTTGGGCCACATGCTCAGGGGTTACTCCTGGCTTTGTATTCAGAAATCGCTCCTGCCAAGCACCGGTCGAGGTGGGGGGACCATATGGGATGCTAGGACTTGAACCAGTCTGTCTTGAATCGGCTGCATGCAAGGCAAATGCCCTACCACTGTGCTATCTCTTCGCCCCCCCCCCCCATGATGCTCATAAGTTTCTTCTGGATACGTGCTCAGAAATCACTCCCTGCTTAGGGGACCATATGGAACGCCAGGGTTCAAACCCAGGTCCGTCCTGGGTGAGCCCCCTGCAAGGCAAATGCCCTACGCCCTAGCATTGCACTATTGCACAGGTCCTGAGGTTTATATTTTTTAATCATCTGCTAGGAAAGTGGCTGTTGAACCTTTGTGTAGGCTTGTCTCTTTGTTGTTGTTGTTGTTTATTTTTAATTATGAGAAAATGATGCAAAGGAAGAGGACAAGGTAAAGTTACCGTGGAAGGACAATCACCAAAAAAAATAAAAGAGTTCTCAGAAGAAATCCCGTTGCTGACACCTTAATTTTGAACATACAGTCAAGGAACATTAAGAAGAAATAAAACAGAATCCATGTACAATTACTTTGTGGGAGCCATTTTTTTTTTTATATTCCACAAGACCAGTTCACAGGCTGAAGCTGTGCTCGGATTTTACTCCTCACCCCCAGACTATTTCAAAAGACATATAACTCCTTTGAATATTTCTTTAGATGTATTTCCTTAATAGGTCTAACCCTTATTGAATATCTTATGTAGTGACAATTTCCCCTATTTTGGGGTATCTGTTTAATAGGAAATTCTAGTAAATAACTTTCTCTAGTGTTTTGAGTTCATGTTAGAACCAGATTATAGGTACTGTTGGGACTGTTACCACTGTCCCCATATTGTGGCAATGTTCCTTTTCGCATAGGCATATTAACATGGGAAATCTTATGTATGCAAAAGAATTCTTCCTAATAGAGATAGAAACACATAAAATTTATACTGCAGTTGGGCCTACACCCTGAACACTTGTCATAGTGTCTTGGCTTTGGCTTCAGAAGATCACACATTGACCATTCAACCCTGAACCTTGGATATCATCTATGGAAACAACCATGGTTTTCTACATCATCACCAGGAATCAAACTTCCACCAGGGAAGGCCTTACTGCTTCTCTGGATTCAGAGAGGGTTTCTGTGTCACCCTGACAACTTGGTAACAGCAATAACCTGCTTTCAGGGTAAGGTTCTCTGCATTGCCACCTAATGGTGAGATGAAACCAGAAGTCACCTGACTTCCACATAGTATCAGTACAGACACCAATAGTTCTAGCTACAGAAACCTGACAACAACAATCTTTTTTTTTTTTTTTTTTTTTTTTTTTTTTTTTTTTTTTTTTTTTTATGAAACTGATTTTAGATGGGAGGAACACATTTTTGTTTTTGTTAATTTGGGGTGGGGGTAAGGAACACCTGGCATTGCTCATGGGTGACTCCTGACTCCTCTGGGAACCATGTAGTTGCTGGAGGTAGGATTTGGGCCTCCTACACACAAATCATGTGCTTCTATCTATGAGCTATCCTCCCAGTCCCAGAAACAGATTTTTTTTTTAAATTTGTTTTGTTTTGTTTTGTTTTGTTTTGTTTTGGGGCCATACCCGGCGGTGCTCAGGGGTTACTCCTGGCTGTCTGCTCAGAAATAGCTTCTGGCAGGCACGGGGGACCATATGGGACACCGAGATTCGAACCAACCACCTTTGGTTCTGGATCGGCTGCTTGCAAGGCAAACGCGCCATTGTGCTATCTCTCCGGGCCCAGAAACAGAATACAACAACAATCTTAATTATGAAGAACTTTTACTGAGACCACAAAGAAAGACTTTGGGATTGGACAACCTACTATGCCTGGAGTTGCTATTAAACCAGAATATTTCATGAGTAAGGTCTCCCTGTTTTTGGATCAGAGGTTTTTCCTTTCTATTTCTTCCATATTTTGCTGTGCCTGTGCAAATAACAACTGATATACACGCACACACACACACACACACACACACACACACCTTTTTATTGTATTTTTTCACTTAGCCTTTAAAAAAGAGTTTACTAAACCTTCTGCTTTTGTATTAATGACTTTATTGGAGATATAATAATTTTCACAAATATACTTGCTACTGAACTTTTTCATCTTTTTTTCTTTTCCATTTTATATATTTATTTTCTTTCTATTTTTAATAACTTTGCTTTCTGTCATCTTGAAACAAATGTATTATGATCAGTTATGTCAACTATGTGATGCATTTTCTTTAAATAAAATATTAAAATAAAATTTTAGTAATGAATTCTAATATTTCTCTACTATAGTCCCACCATTAATTTTCTATATATGTAGACACACACAGTCAAGCAAATTTGTAGAATACATATTATGAATCAAAATTTCTGAAGAAAAGAGCATATGAATTTGGAATGTTTATGTTTTCAAAATGCTTTCTTTAGATTATGCCAATATATTCCCATTATTATCTTGAATGGCATGTATTTCCTTATGACCTCACCAAGATAATTTTACTTGCTTTAGGTGCGTTCCTATTTTCAGTACTATAAACAACTTGGTGGAACATAACTTTGAATTTATCTTCTCAAGAGAGGCTGTGTGGTATGTGAGAGAACACAACAGATCCAAGAAGCAAGCATAAGAAAGACTAATTTCACTTGTTTGTTGGGAGCAAGGGAGAAGGTAGAGAGAGAAAGAGAGAGAGAAATAGAAAAAGAGAGGAGACTGGAAGATGTTACTGGCATAGAATAAAGGGACTTAAAATCTGAGACAACTCCCTCATCTTACTTTTGGGAAACGTGAGACTCAGAGAAAGCTGATAACTTATAGAAGAGCTTGCCACAGTTGAGCAAAGGCAATAAACCGAAGCTGGACTCAAACCAAAGACTTGTGTGCCCTATCTGCAGTTTTACCAGTGACTAGTTGTTCTTTAGTGTCTGACCTCTTGTTCCCTAACAAGTTCAACAATTACAGTGTCTCAAAAAAAAAAAAAAAAAAAAGCTGGCAAAATAATGAGTTTACTTAGAGAGTTCCTTATAGAATGTCTCTAGATTATCAGTGAAAAGAAAGTTCTAGTCTGATATAAAGCCAACTCTCTCTCCTCTCTCTTCTCTCTCTCTCTCTGATATAAAGCCAATTCTTTCTCCTCTCTTCTCTCTCTCCCTCTCCTCAAAATACTGCTTAGAAAGACAACTTGTATTATTTCAGCATTTCTCTGGTAGGTGTTCTGAGGGGCAGTCAGCTGATGGATAGAAACTCTGGAAATGCTTCTGAAGTTGTACTTGCTTTGACAAACACTCCTTTAACTAAATTCTATGTTATTTGAAAAGTAACAAAAATTTTGGCTTCCTAAGTAAACATAAATGTTTGTGTGTCATATATTGGGGTTATTTTTACATTAAAATGTTATAGTTAAGGTCTTATGTTTACAATAATATTCACATTTATGCCCTTCGTGTACAGTTGCTTCATCTCACCATCACCCACCACCCTGTATCACATACAGTCCACCTACTTCACAAACACACCTCAATCTGGAGTTATCAGTTTGTATTCCAGTAAGGCGTTTTTTTGTCCAGTGCTATTGTCTGTTACTTGTTTTGTTTCCCTATCTATATACCACAGAGGAGTGACATCAACTGGAGTTGTCTTTCTTTAGCTAATTTAGCTCAGTATAAAACTCTTCAGTTCCACATAATTTGCAGCAAAATCCATGATTTTACAGCGTTGAGGTACTCCCAGGCTGGCTGATGATTCTGGCCAGACCAAGACACCACATGTGGTTCTTCGAACACCTTTGATGTAGTTCAAATGCTTGGTCACATGGGCTAGTTTCATGGGAATAATTAAAAAAAAAAAGCTACGTTTTGCGTAACTCAATAGGAAGAAGGGTGTTTTTTGTTTGTTTGTTTATTTTTTGTTTTTTTGTTTTTTTACTGAGAGTCATCCTGAAAATCCTAATAGGTGAGGTTGTTCCTTATCCGTTCTCACGTTGGTACACAATGTCCTCAGTTTCATTTGAGATGTTCCTGAAATCAGAACTCTATACATCACCTAATGGAACTAAATAAAGTGTTTAGATGTAAGTGGTGTCTTTGTTTTTTTAAATTGAGGAAACGCCTCAGTGAAGGAAAAAAGGAAGGAAGGAAGGAAGGAAGGAAGGAAGGAAGGAAGGAAGGAAGGAAGGAAGGAAGGAAGGAAGGAAGGAAGGAAGGAAGAGAGAAAGAAAGAAAGAAAGAAAGAAAGAAAGAAAGAAAGAAAGAAAGAAAGAAAGAAAGAAAGAAAGAAAGAAAGAAAGAAAGAAAGAAAGAAAGAGAAAGAAAGAAGAAAGAAAGAGAAGAAAGGAAAGGAAACCTCTGGTACGTTTTGCTCAGGGAGGGAGGGAGGGAGGAAGGGAGGAAGGAAGGAAGGAAGGAAGGAAGGAAGGAAGGAAGGAAGGAAGGAAGGAAGGAAGGAAGGAAGGAAGGAAGGAAGGAAGGAAGGAAAAAAGGAAGGAAGGAAGGATAAGGAAGGAAGGAAGGAAGGAAGGAAGGAAGGAAGGAAGGAAGGAAGGAAGGAAGGAAGGAAGGAAGGAAGGAAGGAAGGAAGGAAACCAACCAACCTCTGGTACGTTTTGCTCAGGACAAATACATCCATCCTCCATCTCCAAAATTTCCTACAAGTCCCAGAAAGCAACGCGCCACTTCCTCCCCATTCTCAGGGCGGGAATGAATCAAGCCACTCGCTGCATGCCGGGAACATTAGGTAAAGAGGGCGCGTAAATAAAGAAAAAAAGGAATTTTAGCAGCTAATTCTCTTTTCGGAAGAGGAAATTCCACAATGACCCAAACAAATTAAGGACTAATAACCATAAACATCACTGTCAGCCAATAAGGATAAACCAACGTGCTCTCCGAGGTGGGCGGGGGGAACGACACTGAACGGAAGCCGGAAGCTCCCGCTCAACTTTCCCCAGCAGTTTCCCATCATGCCACGCGCTACCCCCCACCTTCCTCGGGCTCTTTTCATTGGCCGAATGACGGGTCACGGCGCCTGCGCGTTACGGTTCCTTGAGGGTCGCGGGCAGACGCCATTTTGGCCCCAGAGGTGCTTCTGGGAAGTCGGTTTATCTGCACGCCTGCCCGCCTGCCCGCCGAGCCGGGTAATTTGCCTGTGTCCGGTGTGGCTTGGAGTTCGGCTCACTCACATCTGCGCCTGCCTTCTTTCTAATTGCCCGCACTCCCCCAAAACCGTCTGCCCGAGGGGGGAGCCCTCCGAGTAACCGTACCGTCGGGGAAATCATCAATCACATCCCCTGGAAGAAGGTGTTGGGCAAGGCGGTGCGGGGTGCGGACGCTCCCCGCCTTGATCCCGCCTGCCATGGACTCGGAATACTACTGTGGCGACCAGTCAGGTGGGGCCAGACTGAGGGACGATCAGGGCTGAGAAGCGGAGTGCCAGTTCTGCAGGGCTTTCATTGAACCCCAGGGGGAAATTAGGGAGCCCCCTTTGACAAGCTCTTCCCTGCTCTGGGCCTAGGGGCGAGGGGCAGGGGCATTGGCTTAGAACCCTAAATCAAGTGCAGAGATCAGATTTAGCTCCCAAAGTTAGAACCTCCGAGTGGGGAGGGATCATGGAGAAAAAAAGACTTAGGAATCTGCAAAGGGTGTTTGTGTTTTTTTGGCTGAAACTTGGAAGCCACTTAAGAAAGAAGTCCTCGCTGTGTATGTGCAGAGGATTCCACCCCCCCCACACACACACTCCACCTCTCTTTTCTGGAGTCGATTATTTTCTTAAGAGAATGCTCGAGTTCGGTTGGAGGTGGGTGTTGTGGTTTGGGAACTTGGCGTTCCTTGTTTAGGACTCCTTGAATCTTGACTGTAGCTAACGAACTAGCCCAAATGTACTTAGGTCCCTATTGGAGTTGTGGACAGACTTTGATATCTTTCTGACACTTCATGGGAGATTTTGTGACTTTTCCTTTTCTTGGAGATCTGCCCTCTTTCTCCTCGTTGAAACGTGGTTCTTCCTTTCTTTTCCAGTTCAAAAAAAGTTCTTTCTGGGTCTCGCTCAGCTAATAACTGCCAGCACTGGAGTATGGACAAAAGCAGCCCCCACCCCACACCTTCCTTGCATTTGCTTTGATTTCCCTCGGGTCCCCCATTCCTTTGGGTATTTAGCTAAGCGCTCTAGTCAAGCGCTTAAATTAAGTCTTAACAGTCACCTTCCCTTCTGAGTTCACTTCAGTTCGTTACTCTACTACAGCTCAATAGAGACCTGTAAATGCTTCCCCACCCCCACCCCAAGTATGCACTTAAGCTGTCTATGCTGGTGTGCTTGAAGTGTTACCTCTCATCGTGTTAATAGATTTATATATGATGGCATTGTATATAGATTTAAGTGCTAGAAGACATGAAAAGTAGTAATTTTCAGATTTTTTAAAACCTTTAATTTATGCTATCATAACATTTTTAGGCATTCTGCAGTGATTGTCTATGGCGCTCAAAATATTTTAGCTTCATGAGAACTCTATTTGCCATACTTAATGTTACAACTTAAATTTCAAGATTATAATGTTATTCACTTCTAAATTGAGTGGGTCCATAGTGTGATAGTGATTTCTTATGGTTTGTTTTGGTGGCTTTTGTTTGTTTTGTTTTTGTTTTGGTGGCTTTTTAAGTTAATTTTTCATTAACTTCTGGACACTTCCTCCCCTTGTTGAAGGTATCAACTCGTCTTTGTACTACCTTGTAATAGTATATGCTTTAATTAATCATACTTGTAGGCTTAAATTTCTTGTGTTCTTCATTCATAAACAAGTGTTACTGCATATACATCATATACTGGGCAGTATTCTGCTTCCTGACTCAGCAGTGAGCCCAAATAAAAAAAATCTCTGTTCTTTTGGCATTTTTATTTAGGTGAAGGAAGACTCACATTTAGCAAAGAAATTGTAGTAAGTTAAGTTGATGGAAAGATTAGACTCAGTTTTTAACATAACAATTAAAGAACATTTTTATAAGTTGTCAACTGGATCCTCAAATTCTTCACATTCTTTTTATGATGTATTTTTATTACTACATAGTCACAATACATGTTAAAATTGTTGGTATTTATTTTAGAATTATACTGCTCTCTTAATTCACATTACCGTCATATCCTTTATTAGTGATAACCTTTGCTTCTACATTACTCTTCGCTGATTGTGTTCATTTCCGTTGTAGATGTCCTCCATCCTACACCTTAAGTGGGTCTTTGTTTTATTTTTGAGCAGATGATGGTGGCGCTACCCCAGTACAGGATGAACGGGATTCAGGGTCAGACGTTGAGGATGATGTAAATGAGCAGCACTCTGGATCTGACACTGGAAGTGTAGAACGTCATTCAGAGGTATTCATTAAACATTTGGGGGAGGCTTTTTCCTTGCATTCTATGAGACTTGTTTTATTTAGACATTATAGAGATCCTGTTGTGAGGTTTAGACTTCAAATCCTTGGATTAATTATTTATAAATTTAGAGTACTGGGGCCGGAGAGATAGCCTGGAGGTAAGGCGTCTACCTTCCATTCAGAAGGATGGTGGTTCAATCCTGGCATTCCAGTTGGTCCCCCGTATCTGCCAAGGATGATTTCTGAGCATAGAGCCAGGAGTGACTCCTGAGCACTGCCAGGTATGACCGAAAAACAAACAAAAAAAATTTAGAGTACTGCTTTAAAAATAAATAGGGATTGTCAGGTTGCTTATATTAAACGACAAGGATGAATTCTGATTGAATCCCGATTCAGATAGGAATCTTGAACTGAATACAAATTGAAAAAAAAAATAAGCCCAGCTTTTATATTTGACTTGGCTTTTCCATTCTCTAATTGAAAACTTGTTGACCACCAGGCAATTGGCAGCTAAATACCAATACAAAGGGGTGTTTGTTTGTGGTCCATACCCAACTATATTCAGGATTTTCTCCTGGCTCTGCTCAAAGATCAATCACTCTTGGAGGAGTGTAGTGGTTCATACATGGTGCCTGGGATCAAATCTCAGCATCTCAGCTGTTTGCAAAGGCGAGCATCTCACCCACTATACTCTCTCTCTCTCTCTCTCTCTCTCTCTCTCTCTCTCTCTCTCTCTCTCTCTCTCTCTCTCTCTCTCTCTCTCTCTCTCGCCCCTAATGTGTTGTTATATTTATAACAACAAAAGGGATTATCACCAAATCTCTAGCAAAATAAGGTTTTCTGAATTTCAGCTGTTTCATGTCTGTTTGTATGTTAATAACAAAGCAAATGTAATTTTTAAAGTTTTTCTTCCTTGATAACAAAATAGTATTGGGTCTTAAATTCAGCATTTGAGTGTGTCTCACCAAGTAACAAAGTAATTTTACTTGCTTTCCTCATTATTTAGTTTCTATTACAGTGTTTAAAACATGGAACATTTTTCAGTAAGAGAGCTCTGAGTTTTTGGTGTACACAAACATACATAAGTGATAAAATGGTCTGATTTTTTTATTTTTTTTTTTTTTTTTTTTTTTTGGTTTTTGGGCCACACCCAGAGGTGCTCAGGGGTTACTCCTGGCTGTCTGCTCAGAAATAGCTCCTGGCAGACACGGGGGACCATATGGGACACCAGGATTCGAACCAGCCACCTTTGGTCCTGGATCAGCTGCTTGCAAGGCAAATGCCATTGTGCTATCTCTCCGGGCCCTTGATTTTCTTTTAAGAACTTTATATACCATTATCTTGCTTGATTATTCATAAACAGAAAATTGTCCAGCTTAAAGGAATAGATAGATACAGTGGTTGGAGATGTGTTGATATGTTTTGACATGATAATAATATAGTCACATAATGTACAATAAATATTATTGAGCTCCTGTTTTTGTCTGCCTTTTTTTTTTTTTTTTAATTTTTGCTTTTTTGGGCCATACCCGGTGATGCTCAGGGGTTATTCCTGGCTAGGCACTCAGAAATCGCTCTTGGTTTGGGGTACCATATGGGATGCCGGGGGATATAATCGCAATCCGTCCTAGGTCAACTGCATGCAAGGCAAATGTCCTACCACTGTGCCACTGTTCCAACACCTTCTCTGGGTTTTTTGACTTATCAGTAACTAAATGAGGTCATCACCAAAATTCTTTATGTGTAATTATTTTCTAGGAGGAAAACATGTTAATATTACACATTTCTTTAAATTTTTGTATGTTGGCAGCTAGTAAATTGGTGCATGTAGACAGACCTATATCGCTTGAATTAGTGTGAAAGGAGTTGAAGAAATAGCCAAGTGGCGATATAGAAAATTTCCAGGCAAAGATCCTAAGATGGGCATATGCTTGATGTCCTCCAGGAACACCAAGGAAGCCATATAGGTAAAAGTGAGTAGAGGTGGACTAGATCAAAGGCTGAAGACTGGAGGAAAGGCTTATTTTTTTATTTTTAATTTTTGAGTGCTATTAAGTATTTGGACTAAATTTTAATTAATATATTTGATAGAAATTACCTGATAATAATGTTTATTATTTATAATGTTTGAAGTCTATACTTTAGAAAATGGTATCAAATAATTGACCTCATAATATAATTCAGTTTAAAATTAATATAAACTTTAAATATCTTCATTTGTTTTTTTTTGTCATGAATATGCATGTTATTGGAAATTTGGCAGTTATTTGTTTAAAAAAAAATAAAACACCATTCTTTTATTTAAAAAAATAACTGAATTTTTCCCATCTTATTTCTTTCTCATGTATATAATATATATGAACATACTTTAAGCTTGAGATTTTTATTATATATTTTTTCCTGTGATACTTTTATCATTTTCACTTAAGTTATATTTAAGTATTTTGGTCCATACATTAATCTAACTCAGCTTAATGGAGGGTGGCTTTGCGAGCCACAAACAGCCACAGTGCTGTTCGTTCCTGGCTCTGTGCTCAGGAGTGACCCTTGCAGTACTCAGGGGATCATGTGTGGTACCAGGGATTAGAACCAGGGTTGAATATAAGTCAAGTGCCTTAACTCTTACATTATCTCTCTAGCCCATTGCTAAACATTTTTAATGACCACATAATATTTCATAATATGGGTATACTATTCATGAGTACTTAAATAATTTTTTATTTGATCTTTTTAGCTTTTTATAGATGAATTGCTGAAAATAACTACCCCAAAAATCTGTCCTTGTTTTTTTATTTCCTTAAAAATTTACCTGATGAATTTATTAAAATAAAAGAAAGGGTCAGGGGCCGGAGAGATAGCATGGAGGTAAAGCGTTTGCCTTTCATGCAGGAGGTCATCGGTTCGAATCCCGGCGTCCCATATGGTCCCCCATGCCTGCCAGGAGCAATTTCTGAGCCTGGAGCCAGGAATAACCCCTGAGCACTGCCGGGTGTGACCCAAAAATCACAAAAAAAAAAAAGAAAGGGTCAGCACATTTTACCATATTCCTCTCCAGATAGATTTATCTTTTTTTTTTGTTTTTTGTTTTTTGGGTCACACCCGGCAGCACTCAGGGGTTACTCCTGGCTCTGTGCTCAGAAATCGCCCTGGCAGACACGGAGGACCATATGGGATGCCAGGATTCGAACCACAGACCTTCTGCATGCAATGCAAACACCTTACCTCCATGCTCTCTCTCCAGCCCCAGGAAGATTTATCTTAATTTACTAAAGTACTAGTAGTTTGAGAATGCTAGTTATACCTTTATTAAGTATTGAGTTCTTTTGTTTGTTTTCTTGTTTTTGGGCCACACCCATTGACACTCAGGGTTACTCTTGGCTATGCGCTCAGAAATTGCTCCTGGCTTGGGGACCATATGGTACGCTTGGGGATCGAACCATGGTCCGTCCTAATCTAGCACACACAAGGCAGACACACCTTCCGTCTCATGCCACCGCTCAGGCCCCAAGTATTGAGTTCTTGTAATGATGCTTTTGGCCTTTTAAAATGATTTTAGTATTGATTATTTTAGAATTTTAGACAGTTTTCCCATCAAAAACATTTTTTTAGGGGCCAGAGTTATAGCACAAGGGGGTAAGATGCTTGTCTTGCACACAGCCAATCCAGGTTCAACCTCTGGCACCCATATAGTTTTCTCAACACCACCAGATATGATAGCACCCTCACCTTTGTTTTTGTTTTGTTTTGTTTTTTCCTAGATGCCAGTGAATTGTTAAAATGCCACATGTCAGAGTTTTGTATGCAGGTTAGGATGCAATACATGACATGATGCTAATAAGCCCTGGTTCTGTCTCTTAACACCACATTATTGTAAATCTCTCGGTGCATCCCTGAAGTCCCCCCAGAAGTCGACTTAGAGACCTAAAGCACCATTGGGGTCTAGTGGGTTACCTATTCACCCCACTACCCAAACTGCAGAACTACCTCCTCGGGCTCTTGCAAACCCAAGTGGGTATGCATCTCTGAGAGGTTCTTCAGTTTTCCTGCCTACCACTTGGGAGGGGCCCACATCCCAGAAAGGTCACTCTTTTTTTTTTTTTTTTTTTTTTGGTTTTTGGTTTTTGGGCCACACCCAGCAGTGCTCAGGGGTTACTCCTGGCTGTCTGCTCAGAAATAGCTCTTGGCAGGCACGGGGGACCATATGGGACACAGGGATTCGAAACAACCACCTTTGGTCCTGGATCGGCTGCTTGCAAGGCAAACACCGCTGTGCTATCTCTCTGGGCCCCACTTTTTTTTTTTTTTTTTTAAGGTAAACTTCAGTCACCTTTTTATGTTTTGTAGGGGAGGACATCTGACGTTGTTCACAGATTACTCCTGGCTCTGTACTCAGGAATCACTCTTGATAGTGCTCCAGGATCATATGGGATGCTGGGGTTTAAACCGGGTTGTCCTCGTGCATCCCATTGCTCCCTGCTTTATCCTTTTGGTCCCTAGTCACCCGTTTAAGGTGTTGTGATTCAGTTACTGTTAGTTTATTCTTAGTAGTTCAGTCATCATGGTAGTCAATTTCAAAATGTTTTCATTTCTAAAATTAAAAAATAGCTTTTAGCATTAACGCCTTTTTTAGTTTGTTTGGTTGGTTTTGGGTCCACATCCAGCAATGATCAGGGATTATTCCTGACTCTGCATTCTGGAATTACTTTTAGTGGTGCCCTGGTGAACCTATGAGATGATAAGAATCAAACATGGGTCTGCATCATACAAAGTAAATGCTCTGCCTCCTGTACTATTTATTCCAGACCCCAATGTAACATCTTCTGTCCTTTACTCACACACCTCTTCCCTTCCTGTCAAACATTCTCCCATAAATTATACCATATAAGAAATGGTTTTTAGTGAACCTTTTCTTTCCAATTACATATTTTTAAATGTTCGTAGCATTTATAAGTACTTCACTCCTATTTTGTGGTGAATACTTCATATTATGAATGGCCCTTATTTTATGTATCTATTTGCCAATTATTAGAGATGTGTTTTTTACTTTTGATATTTAATAATATACTTCTGAACACTGTGGATAAATTTTGGTGTGATTATATTTTTTAATTTTTCTTCTGTGAAGATTCTTTCTTCACCCCTCACTGTCAACGCTTACTGTTTAGGTATTTTTGCTTGTGTGTATTTGCTTACTCCTCGTTCTGCCCTCAGGGATCATTCACTCCTAATGGCAGACTCTGGGGACCTCATACAGATGCCTGGGATTGAAAAGGCAAATTTACTCACTTTAGTACTTTGTCTCTGGCTCTGGGTTTTCAATTTTTTTGACAATATCTCATTGTTTTGATTTTCATTTTTCTGATAATAAGCAACAATGAACTCTTTTCTTTTATGCCTATGAACCATCACTGTGTCCACTTCTAGGAGTTATCCTTTGTCTTCCCAATTTTTGAAATGAGTATCGGTTTTTGTTTTTTGGGCTTAGTGAGTGTTTTGTGTGTGTTGACTATCAGCCCCTTATTTGATTTATACGGTGCAGTTGTGCTTTTTTTTTTTTTTTTTTTTTTTAACCTGAGTTTCTGTTGTCATGCAAAAACTTTGGTTTAGTACTCTGATTTTTACTTTTGGTTTTGTTTTCTTTCTGGTGAAATCAAAATAGTGTAGATACCTCTGAGATCTATATCTTGTAGGTTCTGCTTATTTTCCTCAGTGTATTACATGGATTCTTGTCTAATCTCAAGGTCTTTAATCAACGTTGAATTAACATTTTTTTATTTGTTTGGCTACAACTGGTGATGCTTAGGAGCTACTCCTGTCTGCTGAGAGATCACTCCAGGAGGTGCTTGGGGTTACCAAATGTTCTGGAGGTCTAATCAGGGTTAGTCACATGCATTGAAGTAATTCTGTCTATGATTTTATTTTTTTTAATGAGGTTATCCAGTTTTCCCAGCCCTACTGGAGAGGCTCTTTCTCTTATTCCAATTCATGCACCCAGCTCCTTTGTTATAAATAACTGTCTGTAAAGCTGAGTGTTTGATAAAAAAAAAATCAGGTAATGTAATACTTATTTTTTTTTCTCAATATTGCTTTAGTTATTTGGAGAGTTTATGATTTCATCCAAATTTTAGGTTGCATCTTGTGGCTAGAGCATGGTGCCAACCTGGTGCCACATAAATTCTGAAACTTCAAAGAATTTTTGGTATTATGATGGTGATTTTGTTGAGTCTGTATAAAACTTTAAGTAGGATAGTTGAGGGGGTTGTTTGATTGATTTTTAGTTTTGGGTCACACCCAGTGATGCTCAGGTTACATATGGCTCTGTACTCAGGAGTCACTCCTGGAAGTGCTAGGAGGATCAATATGGGACCAGGGATCAAACCCAAGTAGACTGCTTAAAAAGTAAGATCTTTTCCCACTGTACTATTGCTCCAGCCCCAAGATGATTGTTTTGACAAGATTTTGCTTCCAAACCATTAGCAGTGAACTATTGTTCAATTTCTGTTGTCCTCATCTATTTTTTAGAGACCAACAATTTTTTATATGTCTTTTAACATCCGATGTTAAGTTGATGCCTAACACATCCTATGCTAAGTTGATCGTGATGCCTAGCTACGTAATATTTTTAAACAGTTTTAAAGGGAGTCATCTATTTTTATATATATATATATTTTATTTAAACACCTTGATTACATACATGATTGTGTTTGGGTTTCAGTCATGTAAAGAACACCACCCATCACCAGTGCAACATTCCCATGACCAATGTCCCAAATCTCCCTCCTTCCCACTCAACCCCCGCCTGTACTCTAGACAGGCTTTCTATTTCCTTCATACATTCTCATTATTAGGATAGTTCAAAATGTAGTTATTTCTATAACTAAAGTCATCCCTGTTTGTGGTGAGCTTCATGAGGTGTGCTGTAACTTGCAGCTCTTTTCTCTTTTGTGTCTGAAAATTATTATTGCAAGAATGTCTTTCATTTTTCTTAAAACCCATAGATGAGTGAGACCATTCTGCGTTTTTCTCTCTCTCTGACTTATTTCACTCAGCATAATACATTACATGCACATCCATGTATAGGAAAATTTCATGACTTCATCTCTCCTGACAGCTGCATAATATTCCATTGTATATATGTACCACAGTTTCTTTAGCCATTTGTCTGTTGAAGGGCATCTTGGTTGTTTCCAGAGTCTTGCTGTGGTAAATAGTGCTGCAATGAATATAGGTGTAAGGAAGGGATTTTTGTATTGAATGTTTGTGTTCCTAGGGTATATTCCTAGAAGTGGTATAGCTGGGTCATATGGAAGCTCGATTTCCAGTTTTTGGAAGAATCTCCATATTGCTTTCCATAAAGGTTGAACTAGATGGCATTCCCACCAGCAGTGGATAAGAGTTCCTTTCTCTCCACATCCCCCCCAACACTGCTTGTTCTCATTCTTTGTGATGTGCGCCAATCTCTGGGGTGTGAGGTGCTACCTCATAGTTGTTTTGATTTGCATCTCCCTGATGATTAGGTATGTGGAACATTTTTTCATGTGTCTTTGGCCATTTGTATTTCTTCTTTGTCAAAGTGTCTGTCCATTTCTTCTCCCCATTTTTTGATGGGATTAGATGTTTTTTTCTTGTAAACCTCTGTCAGTGCCTTGTATATTTTGGAGATTAGCCCCTTATTTCGTGGGTATTGGCTGAATAGTTTCTCCCACTCAGTGGGTGGCTCTTGTATCCTGGGCGCTATTTCCTTTGAGGTGCAGAAGCTTCTCAGCTTAATATATTCCCATCTGTTAATCTCTGCTTTCACTTGTTTGGAGAGTGCAGTTTCCTCCTTGAAGATGCCTGTAGTCTCAATGTCCTGGAGTGTTTTGCCTTCGTGTTGTTCTATATATCTTATGGTTTCAGGAGTCATCTTTTTTTTTCTGGTTTATTGTTACAAAAATACAAGATTTTTGTTGTGATCTGCTGCTCAGCATGTAAGTTTGTTTCTAAGATTTTTTTTAGTGACCTGTTTAGTAGGAATGTGTGTGTTTCTGTACACTCATGCACACGCACATACATAACACGTCATATATAAATACTAAGAATTCAACTTCTTTTCCAATTTGAAAGCCTTTCTCTTGAATTGTGTCAAGGACTTCCAAACTAGGTAAATGATTAGCCATGTGCCTAAACTCAAGAAGGAAGGATTTCAGAGTAGATTCTGGTTGAATATGATTCTGGCTTTAGGTTTTTGGTATATGGTCATTTCTACTTGTATCCAATTTTGTTGAAGGTTTGTTTTTTTGTTTTTGTTTTTGTTTGTTTTTTGGTGGTGTGTGGTTGGATGTTTTATTTTCCACACCTAGTGGCATTCAGGGCTTACTCCTGGTTCTGCACATAGGCAGGTAAGCCACATACAAGTCATGCAAGTCATGCACTCAACCAATTTTACTATTGCTCCAGTGCTTGTTGAGGGTTTTTTGGGGGGGCAGGGTGGTCACAACTGGCAGCGCTCAGGGGTTATTCCTGGTTCTATGCTCAGAAATCGCTCCTGGCAGGCTTGGGGGACCATATGGGATCCCGGAATTCGAACCACTGTCCTCCTTCATGCAAGGCAAATGCCTTACCTCCATGCTATCTCTCCAGCCCCTTGTTGAGGGTTTTTATTATGAATATATGCTGAATCAGTTTCTTTACTCTAAATTCATCTTTTCAGGATTTCTGTTTCTTTGCTTCTGATTCAAGTTTGGGAGGTTATATTCTCAAAATGCATCCATTTCTTTTTGATTTATCAACATAGTTGCTTAAACATGCATAGTAAATTTGCCGTCTTATATTTCAAAGGGATCTGTTGTAATATTTTCACTTTTGTTTAAGAGTTAAGAGTTCTTTTGGTTTGTTTGTTTGTTTTTGCTTTTCGACCTCATCCAGTGATGCTCAGGGGTTACTCCTGGCTATGCACTCAGAAATCACTCCTGGCTTGGGGAATCAAACCTCTGTCCATCCTACGCTAGCATGCACAAGGCAGATGCCTTATGCCCTGTGCCCCACTTCGGGCCCAAGTGAAGGATTCTTTTAAAACATTCTAAGTAGTTCTTGCCATTGAACCTTTTGTGATTTTCAATTGTATTAGAAGTTCAAATCTTTGGAATGAAGAAAAAATACATACACATCTATGCATGTGAAAGAACTCTTTCCATTTAGTTAGGTATCATCTCTTACATTTAAATGTGGGAGACAAAGTGGAAAGGAATCATGGCATTTAATTTCTACTCTAAGAAAATTGGAGATCATACTTGGCAGTGATCAGTACTTCTGGTTCTGCATTCAGGACTGTTTTGGGGAGACTTGGGACCATATGTAGTCCCACAGATTAAAGCACCCTACCACTATACTGTCATCCTGACTCCCTCTAAATCAGGGGTCCTCAAACTTTTTAAACAGGGGGCCAGTTCACTGTCCCTCAGACCATTGGAGGGTCTGACTATAGTAAAAACAAAACTTATGAACAAATTCTTATGCACACTGCATATATCTTATTTTGCAATGAAGAAACAAAACAGATACAAATACAATATGTGGCCCGCTGGCCATAGTTTGAGGACATAAATTTTAATTATATAATACAGTATTAATAACGTTACGATGTTACATAATGGTCCTAAGCGTACTCATTTTGTAGCTAAAAGTCATGCTTTTTTTATCAGTTTCTCCACCCAAAGTCCACCCACCCCTAATAACAATCTTTTTTTCTGCCCTTTACATTTTTTTAATTTCTCATTTAATAACATGCAGTATATTTTTCTCTGCCTTATTTAATTTAGAACAGTACTTTCAAGGTATAATTCCACACAACATCACAGTTCTTTTTTTCATTTCTATTCATTTATTGGTAAACATTGAAGTTGTTGACTGTCTTGACTGTAGTGATGCTAAACATTAGCATGAATACGATATCTTTTCAGTGTTTTCATTTCACTTGATTCTATATACCCAGAAGTAGGATTGTTGGATCACGTACTTTCCTTCTAGCAGTGCATTAGGGTTCCCTTTTCTCTCCAATCTTATCAGTGTGTTGTCTTTTTGGTGACATTACTTATAATGGTTAATTAGCTAATAGCTTATCCATATTTCTAATTTATTTCCCTTCAGAAATTTTTGTTGTTGTTGTTGTTGTTGTTTGTTTTTGGGCCACACCTGGTGACGCTCAGGGGTTACTTCTAGCTATGAGCTCAGAAATTGCACCTGGCTTGGGGGGCCATATGGAATGCCGGGGGATTGAACCTAGGTCTGTCTTAGGCAAGGCAGGCATACCTTACCTCTAGCGCCACCATGCCGACCCCCCATTCAGAAATTTGATGCTATTGAATACCTTTATCTATACCTCTTAGCCATTAATCTCTCTTTTTTAAAAAAAAAAACTCCTCTTCCATTTCTCCATAATTTTTTGTTGTTTTTTTTTAATCAAAGTGGATTTTAGTTTTTTTATTGTGACTTCTCAATTTTGTGAGGTATTAACCCTTTACTGAGTAATAATGGCAACTATTTCTCTAGCTTTCTTTATTCTTTTTGCATCTGTTTCCCTTATTATGCAGGTGCTTGTATGTCCTCTTTGTTTAGGCTTTTAGTACCTTTGTTCTTAGTGTCAAGTTTTAAAAATTAAGACGAATGTCAAAAAATATAGTTTACATTTTATAGTTTTTAGATCTAAGATAATTATTTTTATAGTATAAGATGGAAATGCAATTTCTTTATTGTCTTGTGTGTTCAGTTGTCCCAATCATATCTATATACACTATATTTAAGAGAAAGAAATCAAAAAGAATAATGCATACAACTTCGTTCTCCTAGTCAGGATCTTTTTTGAGTCCATACAAGTTTCAATATTCTGTACCTGGCAAGGCATTGGCATTTTCACAAGGATTGCATTGAGTGTAGGTGGGTAGTATGAATATTGTTTTTAACAGTGTCTAATTTATAAGTAAGAATTTTTGTGTATTCAGGATTTCTTTTTTTTTTTTTTTTTTTTTGGTTTTTTGAGCCACACCCGTTTGATACTCGGGGGTTACTCCTGGCTAAGCGCTCAGAAATTGCCCCTTGCTTGGGGGGACCATATGGGACGCCGGGGAATCGAATCAAATCGCAGTCCTTCCTTGGCTAGCTCTTGCAAGGCAGACACCTTACCTCTAGCGCCACCTCACCGACCCCAGGATTTCTTTTATTAAAATAAATTTTAACCATATAAAACACAAGAACATTCTTTTATTAAAAAAAAAAAACTTGGGAAATAGGGTCCCTAGCGGTGGTGCAGCAATAGGGCGTTTGCCTTGCACGCAGCTGACGTAGGATGGACCACAATTTGATCCCCTGGTGTTCCACATGGTCCTCCAAGCCAGGAGCGATTTCTGAGTGCATAGCCAGGAGTAACCCCTGAGTGTCACTGAGTGTGGCCACAAAACAAAACAAAAAACATGCAAAATATATTTGCTTGCATTTCTTTGAAAATATGAGCTATAGGGGCTGGTGCAATACTACATCAGATAAGGCACTTGCCTTGTACCCAGATGTCCTGGGTTTGATCCCTGACACTCTTATGGTCACCAGAAGTAGTACCTGAGTATAGAGCTAGGAGTAAGCCCTGCACATCTATAGATGTAACCTAAAATATAGAGAGAGAATTGTGTGAAAGAAATTTTACTTTAATCTTGCTTTACAAAATACAGGTCTCAGACCTGGAGAGAATGCTCGGGGACTGCGCACATTCATGCAGGAGACCAATTCAATCCTTGACACCACATAATTTTTTTCCCCATGCCAGTAGTAGCCCCTGAGCTCTACTAGGTATGTTAAGGTTCATAAGCCTAAAGGGAAAATGTGTGCAGTTTTCTAAAGAAACTCCTGGATTGTGCTTTGCAGATTTGCTTTGCTGAAAGCTAGTTATTTTACCTTTTTAGGGCCCAAATGGTAGATGGTGTTTTTAAAAAGCTGATTTGTTCCCATATAGATACAGGACGAGAATTCTACATTTAATTGTACATACACTCTTAAAACATTGTTAGTAAAAAATGTAAATTAGTGTAGCCATTTTGGAAATTGCTATCGATTTTCCTTAAGATGCTAAGGATAGTAATTAACATGACAGTGATCCTACTTTTGGTTATCCAAAGTGTGCAGACTCTAATATAAAAGTTATATGTGTTCCATTGTTATTGCAGTGGTATTTTTTTAACCAGAGCTGAAAAACAGAAGCATTTAAAGTACCCATTAGTAGATGGTTAAATAAAGATGATATGATATACTTATATTATAATGGAATCCTGTTTAGCTCTTTAGGGAAAAAGATAATTTTACCATAAAATCATGGAAAGTAATTCAAAGGGATAAGTCAGAACAATGATTTTGTCTGTATGGTGCAATAAAATTATACAAAATTTTATGAACAGACAAAATCATGTAATACCCAGTAAGTATTGATAATAGACTAAGGTCAATAATACTCTTGTCAATTACCTATTAGTAATAGGTTCTCAAGACTACCTAAACAGAAAAGGGTTGGAGAAGGAAAAAAGAAGCGGAGGGTTCATGAAACTAGTTCATTGAATATAGTTTTAAAAAATAAAACATAAGTAGAATAAAAGAACATTATTGAAGACTGTTATCATTTCACTGCCAAGCAAAATTTCGCACTGAGTTCTTTCCTTTTCTTCTACAGAATGAACCTAGTGATCGAGAAGACGATCTCAGTAAGAGACACCATGCAACAGACTCTGAGAATGAAGAGCCCGCACACCTCAATGCTAGTGACTCTGAAAGTGAGGAGCTTCACAGGCCAAAGGACAGTGACTCAGAATCTGAAGAGCAGGTGGAACCTCCTGCTAGTGATTCCGAAAATGAGGACGTCAATCATCACGGAAGTGACTCTGGGAGTGAAGAGGTTAGGAAATTACCTGCTAGCGACTCTGAAAATGAGGAACTTCTTAATGGACATGCCAGTGACTCTGAAAGTGAAGATGTTCGAAAGCATCCTGCTAGTGACTCTGAACTTGAAGAGCTCCAAAAGAGTCCTCCTGCCAGTGATTCAGAAACAGAGGATGCTCTAAAACCTGCAAACAGTGACTCTGAGAGTGAGGAACCCCCAAGGCACCAAGCCAGTGACTCTGAAAACGAGGAACTTCCCAAGCCAAGAATTAGTGATTCTGAAAGTGAGGAGCTTCCCAAACCTAGAGTAAGTGACTCAGAGAGTGAAGGACCTCCAAGGACTCAGGCCAGTGACTCTGAAAACGAAGACCTCCCCAAGCCCCGTGTCAGTGACTCAGAGAGTGAGGGCCCACCGAGACACCAAGCCAGTGACTCTGAAAATGAAGAGCTTCCCAAACCCCGAGTTAGTGATTCAGAAAGCGAGGACCCCCCAAGGACCCACGCCAGTGACTCTGATACCGAGGAGCTTCCCAAACCCCGGGTCAGTGACTCGGAAAGTGAGGAGCCTCAGAAGGGAGCTGCCAGTGATTCCGAAACTGAGGGCACCTCCAGGCACGGACAAAAGCCAGAATCAGATGGTGACAGTGATGGCGAGAATAAGGGAGAGGAGATGGTGCAAAATGACTCCTTTCATTCAGACAGCCAGATAAACAGGAAAAGGTTTCATAGTTCTGACAGTGAAGAAGAAGAACCCAAAAGGCCAAATATTGACAGTGACGAAGATGAAGAAAAAGAGGGGGAGGAGGAGAAAGTAGCAAAGCGAAAAGCTGCTGTGCTTTCTGATAGTGAAGATGAGAAATTATGTAAGAAATAATTTGGGGCTTTTCTTATTTAACTTAGAACTAGGAGAATTTTCTCTTTTCTGACATAATAGCTATGTTTCTCATCTTTTGGGGGGTGAGGGTTGGGCAGCGCTCAGGGGTTACTCCTGGCTCTGCACTCAGAAATTGCTCCTGGCAGGCTTGGGGGACCATATGGGATGCTGGGATTGAACCCGGCTCAATCCTGGGTTGGCAACATGCATAGTAAATGCCCTACTCCAGCCCCCATCTTCTGTAGTTTTGGTTTTTTTTTTTTTTGTTGTTTTTGTTTTTGGGCCACACCCGGCAGTGCTCAGAGGTCACTCCTAACTGTCTGCTCAGAAATAGCTCCTAGCAGGCACGGGGGACCAGAGACATCGGGATTCGAACCAACCACCTTAGGTCCATGGATCATCTTTTGTAATTTTTCCCAAGTTTGTCATGCAAATCTTGGTAGTAAATTTTCTTGTTATATGTTCCAATCAAAATTTGAAATTGAACCTCTTTCTACTCTTTTTTTTTTTTTTTTAAAGTCTTTAAAGAACTATATCTGTATGGAAATCTGACATTATCCATTGTTGCTTGTGGGGCCGTTTGACATTGACATCCTAGCTGCTATCCAGAATGAAGTAGCATTCATTTTTAGGGATGTGGATGAGAAGCTCCTCTATAGAGATTCCTAGGTCTTTACCTGGGACCCTGTTATCATAGATACTGATTTTTACTTGATTTGCTTTTTATGAATTTTTAAAACTACATTCCATGATATTCTGACCATTGATAGAAAATGAAAAATGCCCCATAAGTGCCAGTTTACTAAGCACGTATAACATTCCCAACTGACTAGCAAGAATCAAGCATCATAGAAATGAATATTAAGGTGATTTTTAGATCTAATATTAGATGACTGAATGAACTTTAGTTGGTTTTGTTCTCTTTTAATTCTAAACTCAAGAGGCTTTTAATTTTTGTCATCTACTATATTTTTAAAGTGCCTGTCATGGTGATAAGATTAATGGTAATATTTCTTTCTCCCTAGCAACAAAGAAGAGTCGTGTGGTGTTTGATGGAGATGACTCTGACAGTGATGGTGCATCAGACAAACCCAGCAAAAGAGAAAAGACTGTAGCATCAGATAGCGAAGAAGATGGAGGGAAAGAAGACTTACCTGATAAGAAAAATGAAGAGAAGGATCTGTTTGGGAGTGATAGTGAGTCAGGGAATGATGAAGAGTAAGTGACAGTATAATGTGAGTTTTTAAGGATTCATATAAGATGGTAGAGTGAGTTTGTCTTTTCAAGTTCTTTGAACTTTTATAAAATTTTTCTATAGAGGGGCAGGAGCAATAGTACAGAAGGTAGAACACTTGCCTTTGCACCACATAAGGTCCCCACAGCCCACCAGAAGTGATCCCTGAGCACTGCCAGGTGTGACGCAAAAACCAAAAAAAAAAAAAAGGTTTTTTTTGCGTGTAGAGATATAGTACAATAAATGTATTTTGCTTAATTAAGTAGCATTGAGATAAATAGGGTTTTAGCTCCTTAACTATTGCTACGTGCAATAGTAACAACATGGATGAATCTGAAAAATACTGTTGGAAGAGTAGAGTATACCATTATTTCATTCAAGGACTAGAAAGGTTGATCTGTGGTGATAGGTTGCCTCTAATTTCAGATACAGGTGTGTGGGCTGTTGACTTAAAAGGGCCACAAGGGAAATTTCTAAGGAGGTTGAATTCTATCTTAATTAGGGTAATGGTTACATTAGTGTGTGCCTCTCAAAATGCATTAAAATGATACTTTTAAGATTACCTTTCTGTGCCATAGATATAGCTCAAATGCTGTGCCTGCAGGAACCTCTGGCTTGATAGCTGGTACCACATAGTTGCCCAAGCATGAGCAGATATGGTCCCAGAATACCAACAAACACTTAAATTTTTGCCATGTGTAAAATATACCCTATTATGTACAGCAGGGAGGGCACTGCTTCGCATACGACCGACCGGACTGTATTCCCAGGTTCCCATATGCCGCCCTACCCCACCCCGCCCCTCTGTGCATCTGGAGTAATTATTGAGCACAGAGTGAGAAATAAATCCCTTGAGTACTGCTGAATCTGACCCAAAAATGTAAGTTTTATTTTATTTTTTTTAGGAATCTTATTGCAGATATATTTGGAGAATCGGGTGATGAAGAGGAAGAAGAATTCACTGTAAGCATAAGATGAAAAAAATTTAAATTTTTTTACTGTTATTTTCTTACAGCAATGTTTTTCTGGTATATGGTTTAAATAAGTGAAAATAAACAACTAAAATGTATTCTAAAGAAATCTATAGCAAAGAGGTTCAGTAAAAGAAAAGCTATACAAAGGCATAAAGAGAAATAGCAGACAAAGTTAAGTGGGGAAGTAAGCACATAAAGATATAATAATGGACAAAGTAGCCCAACAACAAAGGGGTTTGTGGCAGCAGATTTGTGGTAAGTTCACAGTGTTGCAGACCGGAAGAGCAGCCACAATAACAATGGATGCAACCTACCTATCCACACAAGTTAGAAGCCAAATATGCTGAAGATTACAGCGTCCAGATAATCTCCCACTCACATAAACTACCCTGAGGCCTCCCTGGCAGTGGGAAAGATCAGTAGTAATATAGGAATGTAGTGTCTTGAGACCACATGGTAAAAGCGACACAAAACCTCACCATGCCTGGTGGGTGAAGACTGCAATCCTAAAGACCCAAGCAGTACAAATACCACAAATAACCTTTCTGAAATGAAATTCAGAGTGGGAAAGCTTAGGATATTGAGCAAGTTCAAAGAAAGAATAGAAAAGATTGCCAATAAAACACAGGAGAATATGAGAGCAGAAATGGAGAAAAATACAAATGACTGTCAAAACAGCTCGGGAATTTCACAGCCTCAAAACCAACTTTAAAAGACGAACTGAATGGAGTACTTTATTTGGGATAGAGCGTGTCATGCCCGGCAGCACTTAGGAGATCATGTGGCATGCCAGGTTTTGAACCCAGGTTGGCCACCTGTAAGGCAAGGATCTTAACTGCTATATTATCCCTCCAGCCAGAATAGGGTAATTTGAATACCTGAACAGACCTATCACTATCAGGAAATTGAAATAGTAAACAAAAAGCTTCCCAAAACCCCAAATCCCAGGCCCAAATGGATTCACTAGTGAATTCTTTCAGAACTTCAAAGAGAATATTACCAATCCTTTTTAAGCTCATCCAGGAAATTGAAAAAACAGGAATAATCCCAAACAGTTTCTTTTCTTGTGGGGGGGGGGAGGGGGCGGAGGTTTCACACCCGGCAGTGCTCAGGGATTACTCCTGGCTCTGTGCTTAGAAATCACTCCTGGCAGGCTTGGACCATATGGGATACCGGGATTTGAACCACCATCTGTTCTGGGTTGTCTGCGTGCAAAGCAGACACCCAACCGCTATGCTATCTCCGGCCCCCTAAACAGTTTCTATGAAGCAATATATTACCCTCAAGCAGATAGATACCACAATAAGAGAATTATAGGCTGATATGCTTGATGAATATAGTTGCAAAGATCCTCACAAAATACTAGCAAATAGAATCCAACAATTTGTCCAAAATTTCATATATTCATTATCAAGTAGGATTCATCCCAGGGTTGTAAGAATGGCTTTACATAAGCAAGTCAGTATAATTTACCATATCAATAAAATATTAATCATATGGCTTTATTAATAGATGCAGAGAAAGCATTTGACAAGATCCAGCACCTGTTAATGATAAAAGCTCAACAAGAGAATTGGGAATGAAAGGAACTTTATAGTCAAAGTTTATCATTTACTATGTGCCAACAGCAAACATGCTCAGTGGGGAAAACTAAAAGCCTTTCCCCTAAGATCAGGCACAAGACAGAGTTGCCCTTCTCTCCACTTCTATTCAGTATAGTACTGGCAGTACTTGCCATAGCAATTATGTGTTCAGGTAGGAAGGGAAGCACTCAAGCTCTCAGTATTTGTAGATGATAATGGCAGACCTTAAGACTCCGCATAAAAAACTTCTAAAAAAAAATAGATCTCAACAGTAAACTAGCTGGCTAAACAGTAACAACCTCAAATAAACCAGTAGCCTGGGCAGAGAATTACTAACATTGACCTTTAGGTTCTCTAAGCATTGCTTACTAGACCCCCCAAAAAGAAAAACTTTCGCAAAATATTTAGATCATTCTTGTAGTAACAAACTTGATAACCGAATCAATCACTGTGGACAACTAGAATGAATAACTATGCTGATATATCAAAAGAAGCAATAGGTTCTAGTGAGTACTGGAATTGTTTTCAAAAATAAAGGTTTGTCTACTAAACAAAAGAAATAGCTAGGAATTTAGAAATCTCAGAAAGGTAAAAGATCCATGAGGGAAAATAAAGCAACATAAATGTATACATGTGCTTAGTACATACTCCTTGCTTTGAGCTCAGAGATCACCCCTGGCAGTTCTCTGGGGACCAAATTTAATATCAGGAATCAAGCCAGGGTTGATTCATGCAAGGCAAGCACCCTGCCCACTGTACTGTCTTAGGCCTGTAAGTGTAGTCTTTTCCTAAGACCTAGGGATAGGAGGGAGTTTCATGTCACATACCTTTTGTTTTTTTGTTGTTGTTGTTAATGATTTTGGGTTTGGGCCACACCTGGTGATGCTTAGAGGTTACTCCTCGCTCTTCATTCAGGAATTACTCCTGGCAGGCCCTGGAAAATATGTGGGGTACCTTGGTTGGCCTTGTACAAGACAAACACCCTACCCTCTGTATTATTCCAGCCCCTGAATCTTTTTTTAAATATAAAAAAGAACTATTGAACAAAAAGAATTCTGGCTAACTTACTCTTCCTTTAAGGGTTTTAACCAAGAAGACCTGGAAGAAGAAAAAAGTGAAACTCAGGTAAAAGAAGCAGAAGATTCAGATTCTGATGATAACATAAAGAGAGGAAAACAGTAAGTCTGGTTTTTGTTGTTGGCTTTGTTTGGTTTGTTGTTTGATTTGGTTTTAGGGCCACACTTAGTGGTGCTTAAGGGACCAAGTGGTGCCAGGGTTCAAACCCAGGCTTCACACATCCAAAGCATATGCTCTGCTTTTGAGCCAGTTCTCTGCCAGAGTCCAGCCCCTTGTGAACAGACCTGAAGCAGGGGCCTCACGAGGATTAAGAAAACAAGACGGGCCGGCATGGTGGTGCTAGAGGTAAGGTGTCTCTGCCTTGCCAGCGCTAGCCTAGGACGGACCACGGTTCGATCCCCCAGCATCCCATATGGTCCCCCAAGCCAGGAGTAATCCCTGAGCGTCACCGGGAGTGGCCCAAAAACCAAAAAAAAAAAAATAATAATAATAATAAAGGGGCCGGGAAGGTGGTGCTAGAGGTAAAGTGTCTGCCTTGCAAGTGGACGGACTGCGGTTCGATCCCCCAGCGTCCCATATGGTCCCCCCAAGCTAGGGGCAATTTCTGAGCGCATAGCCAGGAGTAACCCCTGAGCGTCAAACGGGTGGTGTGGCCCAAAAACCTAAATAAATAAATAAATAGAAAACAAGACAGACAAAGAGAGACATGCATGGGGTCAGGGTTCTCCCAGCTTCTAGCCTGAGAACCCAGACTGTCCTCCACTTAACTATATTTTATTGTTCAGTATCACTCAACCTGGGAGGAAGGGCAAGTGTTGGTAACTGACAAAGTGCCTATCTAATATTAATCAAGCCTGAGTGGGTCTTTACTATAAATCTCAAGGGGTATGTGAAGAGAGGAGGAAGCTAAGGCAAAGTCTGGATTGGGAGAGGGAGTGATGGCAGACATGCCAGTGAATACTGGATCCTCATCAGCAAAGCATTGTTTTGCTGATGCCTGAAGCCAGGTATTCAAATTAAGAGTCCTTAAATCATCTCTTTCTGCCATTCTCCTCAGACTATCAATTTTCTAGCTAAACTTAATGATTTCTTTGATATCTTCATATCAATAGTTCTCTCCACCCTTTTTTTTTTAACTATTTCTAGATTATAAACATAATGCTCAATTTTCTCCCTTTACTTCCTATTGATTTGCAATAATTAAGTTGAATGATCTTGACAGTGGAAATTACATAAATCATATATGTGATGGTAGCAGACAACAAATTAATTCCCCTTTTGTGTTAATTCAGTTGATTTATAAACATTTGAGGCTCTAACATGTTAGTCTGTAGATTTCTATATTTTAGTCAAATAATGTGTTTTTCATTTGATTTTGTGTTAATACTTAGTATGGACTTTTTGTCGGATTTTGAGATGATGTTGCAACGGAAGAAGAGCATGAGTGGCAAGCGCAGACGGAACCGTGATGGTGGAACGTTTATTAGTGATGCTGATGATGTTGTGAGTGCCATGATTGTCAAGATGAATGAGGCTGCTGAGGTAAGCTTCCTTCATCTTTTAATTGGTTGCGATTTTTTTTAAAGCTTACATCCTAAACTACACATAGGGCATTTTGTTCTAATCGAGCATTTGCACATCTAATTACCTTTTCTTTTCTTTTCTTTTTTTTTTTTTTTTTTTTTTTTTTGGTTTTTGGGCCACACCCTGTAATGCTCAGGTAGTTACTCCTGACTATGCGTTCAGAAGTCGCTCCTGGCTTGGGGGCCCATATGGGACGCCAGGGGATTGAACCACGATCCATCCTAGACTATCACTGGCAAGGCAGACACCTTACCTCTAGCGCCACCATGCCGGCCCCACACATATTTTAAACATAAAAATAATTTTAATTCTTAGTCGCATAAAAAGGTAGAACTTTTAAGTATCTTTTTTGTTGTTGTTTTTTGTGCTACACCCAGTGACACTTAGGGGTTACTCCTGGCTATGCACTCAGATACTGCTCCTGGCTCGGGGGACCATATGGGATGCCAGGGATCGAAACCAGTTCCATCCTGGGCAGCAGCATGCAAGGCAAAAGCCCTATGCTGTGCTAGTACTTTAAGTACCTTTAATAATGTATTTATTAAAGTCTCATAGAATGTTACTCCTGACTTTTCCACTATAATTTGTATTTCAGTTAATATCAGTAATTAAGCTACAACTAATCCTCTTAAGTTTTCATTATGAAGCCTAATAAGATAACTTTGTAGATAAAAGGTATTTTTGTTTGTTTTTGCTCTTCTTCTTTTGTTTTGGGGCCACACCCAGGGGGCTTCAGTGGTTACTTCTGGCTCTTCGATCAGAATTACACCTGACAGGCTCAGAGGACCATTGGGATGCCATGGATCAAACCTGTCCTGGCCGCGTGCAAGGCAAAAATACCCTATCCATTGTACTATGACTTCAGCCCAAAAGATGTAAAATTGAATTTCTCAGGGAAAATTCTGCCTTCTTTTTCCCTTGAAATTATAGTAACTAGGGCCATAGAAATACTGCAGCAAGTAGGACAACCTGCCTTATACACGGTTGACCCGGGTTGATTTGAGTCCTGTCACCACCCTGAACACTACCAGGTGTGACCCCCAAACCCAAAATATAAATAAAGTTATAGTGACTATAATTTATCATCAACAATTAGTATTACACTTTTTAACTTTTTTTTTTAACAGGAAGACAGGCAGTTGAACAATCAAAAAAAACCAGCACTGAAAAAATTAACATTATTACCTACAGTGGTCATGCACCTTAAGAAGTAAGTATTCTGGGGTCCTTAGCAATGTTACAGTGAGGAAGGCATTTGCCTTGCATGCAACTAACTCAGGTTTGATTCCTGGCATCTCATATGATCCCCTGAGCCTGCCAGGAATAATCCCTGAGCACAGATCCTTGAGCAAAAACCCTGAACACTGTTTCCTGGAAACCCCACCTACCCCCGCACTCACCTCCAAAAACAAACAAGAAGTATTCTATCCTTGAAGAAAATGTGTTTCTTTTGGGCCAGAGAAATAGCTTAGCAGGGTAAGTACATGCAAGAGGTTAAATTTGATCCCTAATATGACAGAGTCTCTTAGCATTGCCAAGTATATACCTCCTCTCCCACAAAAAGCATTTTTTTCCTTATGATCAAATAATACTCAGATCATACTGTTGTCTTAGAAATAATAGAAGTGATTGCCTTTTAATAAGTCACAGAAAAATAATAGTGAAAGAACTTCCTTAATCATGTTAGTTCCTTAAATTTTCTTTAGACTGTAATGCCTGAATGAATCAAACAGAACAGATAACAAACTGCTACTAATAAAAAGAATTTGAAAACACTTTCTTTTGACAATCCAGTTGAGTTTCATAAAATTGCATTCATTTTCTTAATGTGAAAACACATCCTAGGAGACTACTTGTAGCATGTATTGTAATGCTTTGATAGCCTGTTACATTATAAATTATGTCATTATTCCTTCTAGATTAAGGACCCTTTCTTGATAGATCCTTGTTAACATGTTTTCACTGATTTGCTCATATTCCTGAGCAACTCTGGTTTCTCTTTGATCCTAGCCATAGCCTACTTTTGTTTTTGTTTTGGGGTCACACCCAGTAATGCCCAGGAGTTACTCCTGGCTATGCGCTCAGAAATCGCTCCTTGACTTGGGGGACTATATGGGAACCTGGGAGATCGAACCACGGTCCATCCTAGGCTAGCTCAGGAAAGGCAGACAGATGCCTTACCACTTGCACCACTGCTCTGGCCCAGCCTACTTTTGATGGCTACAGAAATGTGTGTATACTCATCCACCAATGATGTTTTTTTTCCCTTTGTTTTTGTTTTTTGTTTTTAGCCACACCCGGTGATGCTCAGGGGTTACTCCTAGCTATGAGTTCAGAAGTCGCTCCTGGTTCATATGGGACACCAGGGGATCAAACTGCAGTCTGTCCTAGTCTAGCACACGCAAGGCAGACACCTTACACCCTGCGCCACTGCTCCAGCCTTGTGTTTTGTATTTTCTTACTAGATAATAAATAGCTATCTCTGTCACAATAGAGAATTTTCAGTTACAGGTTTCATGTATATATTCACATATGTATATGTGTGTGTGTGTGTGTGTGTAGTATCATTAATTTTAATACTAGCAATAAATTCTGCACCTAACATGGAATTTAATCAATCCTGTGTTGGGGTTTTGTTTTTTCCTGCTAGAATCATATTCTCCATGTCCTGTAAAGAATAGCAGAGTTTGCCTTTTTTTTTCACAAGAGTATAAGAATCACAATCCTGGTAGATCAAATATTTTTAATTGTACTAATTGGAACTCATTAATTTGACTGTACAATTTAGAATAGCAATAACCTATCTTGTGTAATTTAACCTATGAATTGGTTAATCAGTAAAAAAAATAGGACTAAAACTAGTTTTGGGGGTAGAGGGGCCACACCGGTTATGCTCAGGGGTTATTCCTGGCTATTTGCTCAGAAATGACTCCTGGCTCTGGGGACCATATGGAATGCTGGGGACCAAACAAAAGTTCGTCCTGGATCAGCTGCATGCAAGGCAAATGCCCTACTGCTATGCTGTTGCTCCGGCCCCTAAAACTAGTTTTTGAAAACAACACCAAGTATGTTTTTAAAAAAATCCAGAGATAGCTAGAATAGAACTTAGGTTTATAAATTTAATAATTTCTTGTCATTGTCATCATCATCATTATTTATTATCTCAGACAGGACCTTAAAGAAACATTTATTGACAGTGGTGTGATGTCCGCCATCAAAGAATGGCTCTCCCCTCTGCCAGATAGGAGTTTGCCAGCACTGAAGATTCGAGAGGAGTTGTTGAAGATTCTGCAAGAGGTTGGATGTGAATGAACTGTTTCATTTGTTGTCTAATGTGATTTTTAATATCACAATCTTCATGTCACTGTCTATTTAGATATCCTCTCTTTCATGAGTTCCAGGAAAGGGATACTTTAAACATAGAAAGATATCGGAGAAAGGGCCGTAGAGATAGCACAGCAGTAAATTGTTTGCCTTGCATGCAGAAGGACGGTGGTTCGAATCCTGGCATCCCATATGGTTCCCTGAGCCTGCCGGGGCCGATTTCTAAGCATAGAGCCAGGAGTAGGCCCTGAGCGCTGCTGGGTGTGACCCAAAAAAACAAAATAAAAATAAACAAAAGAAAGATAACAAATAGAATGAGCTAATTTTATATTAAAAGAAAGAATTTTAGTTTGTACCTATAGTTTATCTGAGATGAATAGATAAAACCACAGTAGTGGCATGTTCTCCAGATCTACTGAGGCCAGAAAGACCACCTGGCTCAGTCAAGTAAACTTAGATTTGAATCTTGAACTGTGCCTTCTTTATGTGGCTGTCCACCATGGGCAAGCTACTTAAAGTACCAAGGAATCTCTGTATGCTAGAAGGATGCATATTTGTTTTATATTTACTTGGTATTATTTTGGTTTGGGGGGGTTGTTTGTTTTTCCCTAGGGGAGTAGTTAGTAGGAGCAAATGGTTTTGGCAGCATTGGGGGTAGAAGCCAGTACAAGGCCAAGTCTCTTTAACAATGAACCACCCCCCTAACATAGTGTTGAATATTTGTATTGGTTCATGTATTTCTCAGGACGAATCCATACAAGATTGTATGTAATTGTATAGTCTTCATTTTACAGATGAGGAAATTAAGACTCAAAAGTTAAGTCACTTGTCCAAGGTCACATAAATTGCAGATGGATGTCTGTGCTTGGATCTGTTTAATTCTGAAGCTCAGGCTGACTCATTAAATTGCTGGCCTCATAGCATGTTTACTTCACATTTCCTCACATTGTTCTGGTTTTCTTTAACTTATCATAATATTAATCTATCAGCTCCTGGCATAAGCACTTTGTCTTTGTGCTCATTGTATATATGTATCCTGAAAATGGCATATTTTATTATTGTGATGTAAATGAGTCTGGTCTTGGATGCCCTTTAGAATAGACTGGCATAATTCCCAGCTTCTGAGTGATTGAAATGTCTATATGTGTTTATATTCCCCAGTTACCTAGTGTGAGCCAGGAGACCCTGAAACATAGTGGGATTGGACGAGCAGTGATGTATCTCTATAAACATCCCAAGGAATCAAGGTCTAACAAGGACATGGCAGGGAAATTAATCAGTATGTACATTTTGATTTTTGTTTTTTTTGTGTTTATATGGGTAGAGAAACACATATATAAATGAGTCATCTTTTTAACCAATGGTCTTAAAATGAATCAGTAAGTTAAAAAGTTTGTGATTCGTCAGGTACCAGTATTTTTTCCTTAAGTTTGAAGTGTGTGTAACTAGCAAAACCATACATTTTCTAATTAAGTGTGAGAGTGATGGGTAAGAGTGCAGACCTAAGGCTGGAGCAGTAAGTAGTACAATAGGTAAAGCACTGGACTTGCATTTTCTGACCCAGGTTAAGTTCTTGGCTTTCCATAAGGTCTTGCTAGTCTACCAAGAGTGATCCCTGAGCACAGAGCTAGGACTACACTTTAAATACAGTGGGTGTGTTTTTAAGAGTCAATAAAGGTTCAAATTTTGGATTATTTACTTGTCTCACCACGTGTTCTTAGTCTAGTGATTTAGACTCAGCCATTGTTTCCTCCTCTGTAAAACAATTATATTTACTTTAGATCATCAAAAATTATTAAATGACAGTGTGTAAAGCACAGTGCCTAGCACATAGACCTCAAAAAATGCTAGCCTTCACATTTATCCTTTTTAGGTAATTACTATATTTAATTAAGACATTATGACAGGTCCAGAAATTTTTTTCTTTTTAGAATTTCAAGATTTTATATTTTTGGTAAATTTAAAAATTGGATTGCATTTATTAAATTGAACAAAAATAATTGATGACTTTCAAAATAAAATAATGGTCTTTTTTAAGTCTGATGATTTCAAACTTAAATCTAATTTCAATGGATTTTCTAATCACCTAGTACTGGGATAATTCTGTGTTTGTTCTATAAATGGTTCTAAATAACCTTCAAGGAAGAATATTCTATTTGTCTAGAATATCTTACAGCATGAATGTCATTATTTTGTGTTATGATAGGAGAAATGCTATTTGTGAGTTTAATAAACCATTTTTACTATAGATGAGTGGTCTCGCCCTATATTTGGTCTTACCTCAAACTATAAGGGGATGACAAGAGAAGAAAGGGAGCAAAGAGATATCGAACAAATGCCTCAACGGAAAAGAATGAACAGGTATGAGGAAATGTACTGCAATGGCGTGGGTTTTGGGATACTTAAAATTAAAATAAAAAAAACTAGTATAATCTTAAGGTTTTGATATTCTTTTTTAACTGGGACTTATCATGATAGAACCTTTAAATGTGATATGTAGTGACCACCTCATATCCCTTCCCAGATTTTTTCTAAATGATTGCTGTGGAATGTGACCTCTGCACCAATTCTGACAACCTCCAAAACCAGTACTTTTATTTGACCACTTGCAGGACAAAATTCCCCTGTTCCATTTTCTTTCTTTTTTTTTTTTTTAAATTGGAGTGGAGAGAGTGTTTATATTGATTAAATTGAATGCAGATGTATTCAGTTGTAGAGCAAGGGAAAAGATATTAGTAAAAAATACAATTACTGGCCCGGAGAGATAGCACAGCGGCGTTTGCCTTGCAAGCAGCCGATCCAGGACCAAAGGTGGTTGGTTCGAATCCCGGTGTCCCATATGGTCCCCCGTGCCTGCCAGGAGCTATTTCTGAGCAGACAGCCAGGAGTAACCCCTGAGCATCGCCGGGTGTGGCCCAAAAACCAAAAAAAAAAATAAAAAGGGAAAAAAAAATACAATTACTGTTCACTCATATTACCTAAAGTGGAGCATAGTTTTCTATAGTTTTAAATGCCTACACAATTTTAAGATTGAAGGATGTTAGTCTTTTATCTAGGATGGTAGTTCTCATATATGTGCTTAAATCCTCATAATGAAACATGGTATTCAAATAAACACTAAAATAGATGTGTGCCCTTTTTTTTATATTAAATTGGGATTACTTTTTTGTTTCAGTGTAAACTGGTCGAAGTTTGATAATACATTTGTTCTTTATAATTTTCTAACATGCCTAATCATTCTCATTGATTGCTTTTTTTCCAGCACTGGTGGTCAGACGCCACGAAGAGACTTGGAAAAGGTGCTGACAGGAGAGGAAAAGTAAGATTTTTGTATTAATTTTTTTTCTTGGAACATACAGAGAATTTTCAGCCTGTTTTGCATAAGGAAATAAGGCAAATGAAATGTGTTCATATAGGTTGAAGCTTAGAACTAATTGTCAGTTTTGCATTTATTATTTAATCACAGCATTGTTTTGGGTTCTGAGCAGGACATAAGGAACATTGAAAAATAATTCATTCAATGAAGACTTATTTTGAACAAACAGGTTTCTGTTAGGCTCTGGGAATTCAAAATCAAAATAAAGTCCATACTCAGAAAATTCTTGTTAAGCAAAGGTAGGTTAAACATGCAAGGCTAGTTTTAAGAATAGCAAGTAGACTTAAGTAGTGAAGCAGAAGTTTGGTACCTGAGCTATGGAAAGAAAAAGTTATAAATTAAGATGAAGCATTTTCACTTTGTGATTTCACAGGAAGCTTTTGAGCATGGACATGAAGTCAACAAAGTTTATTTGGAATCCCTGTTCTGGTGGAATGATATAGAATGGGTTAGAAGGTAGAGAAAATGAAGACGAGTAATAGTTCAATTGAGATGATCATTATGGGGAAGTAGCAAAAGATGATTTTGTGGTGTCAGAATTGTAAATTGATAACTTAGTCATTGACTTTACTAAAATTGAAGATACCAGTTAAACGTTAAGCCTAAACAACAGATAATATTACTATCCACTAAAATGAGGGGGGTCCCCAGAGCGATAGTAGAGTGGGTAGGGCACTTGTCTTGCTTGTGGTGAACCCAAATTTGATCTCCAGCACCTATGGTCTTCTGAGCCTGCCAGGAATAAGCCCTGAGCACTGTCCATTGTGGCTCAAAAAAAAAAAAAGAAAAAAGAGATGAAGATTTGAGGACAAATTTATTTTCAGCATATTAAATATGAGGTACCTGGTTAGTAATTCTTATAAATACTTTGAATCTAGAACTTGAATTTTGGGCTATAGACATAGATTTGATAATTCTTTAAAAACAGTCATTGATGCAAAAGAAGTATAAAGAAATAAAACTATAGGAGCTCAAGAGATAACATGCAGGTAAGCGGTTTGCCTTTCATGCAGAAGGATGGTGGTTCAAATCCTGGCATCCCATATGGTCCCCTGTGCCTGCCAGGGGCGATTTTTGGGCATAGAGCCAGGAGTAGTCCCTGAGCGCTGCCAGGTGTGACTCAAAAACCAAAAATTAAATAAATAAAACTATAGTACAATGGGTACTATAAAGTAATATTAGCCTGGGTGCAGAGCTAGGAGAAATGACAATTATCAGGTGTGACCCAAAGAATCAAAACACAAATAAGCCCTCAAAAATAATGATGGTAAGCTCAATTTTAAAGGGATGTATCACCAAGCAGAATCACAATTGAAGATGAATGAGTAGATTTGCCCCTTTACCAGAGGGGAACCTACAAGTGAGGCCAAGCAGAGTTTTGTGAGTGTGGCAGTCAGGCAGCATCTAGAATCTAGATCATAAGCAGAAAATAATGATGAACTAGAGAAAATAAATATAATTTGTTGTAATTTTGAGAATGAGACAGATTGTGGATGGTTTCAGGTAAGAGAATTAACATTTTCTTTGGCTAGCCAATTTTCTCATGTGAATTATAAAGAAATTTGAAGAATAAAGCATGTAAGAGAAGGGAAACAGTTTATACTTCTCTTCTCCCTGTCCTCCCATACCCACACCCTGCTCTTAAGTACAGATTCCCACTCTATCTTCACAAGGGAAGATAGTTACCTAAAGGCTGAATGATTTGAACTCTTGGGCATTTGCAAATAGACTTTATTTGTTTTTGGTTTTGGGTTTTGGGTCACACCTGGCAGCACTCAGGAGTTACTCCTTGCTCTGCGCTCAGAAATCACTCCTGGCAGGCTTGGGGGACCATATGGGATGCTGGGATTTGAACCACTGTCCTTCTGCATGCAAGGCAAATACCCTACCTCATGCTATCTCTCTGGCCCCTGAAAATAGACTTTAATATTGAGGATGATAATTCAAACTTTGTTCTAGTATATTTCTCAAAATTTTACAGTATATTCTAATTGAACATTGTCAGTAGGTTCTTTTTTTTATGCGGGAAAATTTCTTTTCTTTTAATTTCTTTATTTAAACACCGTGATTACAAACATAATTGTAGTTGGGTTTCAGTCATAACAACCTTCACCATGCAACCTTCCCATCACCAGTGCCCCATCTCTTCCCTCCCCCACCCCCGCCTGTATTTGAGACAGGCTTTCTACATCCCTCACTCACTGACATTGTTATGATAGTTCTCAGCATAGTTATTTCTCTAACTGCACTCACCGCTCTTTGTGGTGAGCTTCTTATCTTGAGCCAGTCCTTCTGGCCCTCATCTCTGGGAATTATTTCAGTGTCTTTAATTTTTCTTAAAACCCATCCATCGATGAGTGAGACTATTCTCTCTCTCACTAATTTCACACAGCATAATAGATTCCATGTACATCCATTACTATTACTATGTAATATAATTTAAAGTTGAGAAAAGTGATACCTCCCATATTCCTTTTCTCAAGGATTGCTCTAGTTATTCTTGGGTATATTGTTCAAAATGAATTTCAGGAGTGTTTGAGTCTCTTCTTTGAAGAATATTATGGGTATGCTTAGAGGGATTGCATTAAATCTGTACAATGCCTTGGGGAGTGTCAGTAGGTTCTTAAGTGACAGAAATAAAGTTACAGCATATTTGTCCCCCTCAAAATCATTGAGATCTTAAAGATCTAAAACACTTAGAATAAAGAGTAATTTTTGTTCATTCACTCATACTCAACCAAGTTTAGAGCCGTCTATCTTGACATCTCAAAGACAAGGTAGGAACCATTTCTAAACAGTATGCTCTTTTTTTCACACATACTTCAACCATATAACAGTTTAGACACCCAGTGAAGCCAGGGATTTGACTGGCTCCAGTAATAGACCATTTGCAATGCTCTTGGTTTGATCCATGGCACAGCATGCCTCTTCGTGGCATCACCAGTTATGACCCAAAATAAGCAGAAATTAGGTACTGAGCCTCACTTATACATCTTTGTGATGTTAGAGGAAACCAGAGTTTCTAGAGGAAAGCTACACATATAGGGGAGAATGTGTAAAGAATCCCAAAATTGACTTGAGTTAAGAAGAATCAGTTAGACTTTCTCATCTACCTACTTTGAGGATCTGCTGTATATAAAACTTACCATAATAACACATACAACTACCATCTTACACAGCAATTACACACTTGTGCATTTATCCCAGAAAAATGAGAACTTAAGTTTATACTAAAGCCTGTATATGTATATGCAGTTTATTTATAATGATCCAAAATTGAGGACAACCCAGGTGTCCTTTCAAGTAAATCGTTAAATGAACTAATATTTTTATTCTGTAGAATTTGAACAATCAAACTAAACAATATATTGATAATAAAAGAACTTTAGAAAATCATACTTAGAGAAGATTATTTCTCTCATTTTTTGGGGGGGTGGGGTGGGCCACACCTAGTGATGCTCAGGGGTTACTCCTGGCTATGCGCTCAGAAATCACTCCTGGATTGGGGGATCATATGGGACACTGGGAGATCGAACCATGGTCCTTCCTAGGCTAGCACTTGCAAGGCAGATGCCTTGCCACTAGTGTCACTGCTCCAGCCCTAGAGAAGACTATTTCTAATGATGATGTATAAATAGTGATTTATATAACATTCTTAAAATATTAAAATCATTGAACTGAAGAGCAAATTTGTGATCACTGGGGATGTAGGAATTGGGCCAAAACAGATGAGAGGTTGATAATAAAAGGATGTAACAGGAGGAATTTTTTTTTTTTTTTTTTGGTTGTTTGGGCCACACCCGTTTGATGCTCGGGTTACTCCTGGCTAAGCGCTCAGAAATTGCCCTTGGCTTGGGGGGACCATATGGGATGCCGGGGGATCAAACCGCTGTCCTTCCTTGGCTAGCACTTGCAAGGCAGACACCTTACCTCTAGCGCCACCTCGCTGACCCCAGGAGGAATTCTTTTTATTGACACAGACCTACTACACATTCTGTAAAATCACCCAAAAATATCATATATACTCGAGTATAAGCCGACACACACCCTCTATTTTACCCTAAAATCTGGGAAAACTTAGTCACTCGAGTATAAGCTAAGGTGGAAAATGCAGCAGCCACTGGTATATTTTAAAAATAAAAATATATGCCCAAAACAGTTAAAATAATTGAGGGATCAGTAAATAAATAATAAATATATACATGATTACATATAGAATACATAATTGTTTGATATACTGTATACAATTATTATACCACATTAACCTATAGTATTCAGTGGCACTTTAATATTAAAGTGAATAGGGGCTGGAGTGGTGGCACTAGAGGTAAGGTGTCTGCCTTGCAAGCGCTAGCCTAGGGCGGACCACTGTTCAATCCCCCAGAGTCCCATATGGTTCCCCAAGCCAGGAGCGATTTCTGAGCACAGAGCCAGGAGTAACTACCCCTGAGCATCAATGGGTGTGACCCCCAAAAACAAAAAAATAAAGTGAATAAACCATTTAAGACAGTAAAGCATTATAAATGTTTATAAATCCTGAGTTCTTATACTTTAAAACCCCTGATTATAAGGATTCAGGATTTATAAACATTTATTTACACAACTTCACTGCCTTAAATGGGTTTTTCACTTAATTAAATGTGCAATTGAATATTGTGGGTTAAATAGTTCAGTGGCATCCAGTTCAGTTCAGCCTCCTACCTCTTCAGCTCAGTTGTGACTTGTGGATTGAGCTGAAGCACTTCCCCGTCTAGGAGGGGCAGAAGACTACTGGAGATTATGTGCATTTGCTTCCGTGCGCACCAAATCAAATAACCCGTATGACTTGAATATAAGCAGAGTTTGGATTTTTCGGCACAAATTTTGGATTTAGCTAGAGAAATAATTTTAAGGACTGAGAATATGCTTTACATGTAGGAGACCCAGGTTCGAGGGACACTAAATTTTATTCTTTTGCATGTAAAATTATCTCAGAAATTTAAAGGTACACAAAAATTGCTATATGAATAAGTTGTGCTGAACTATATAAACTAGGGTTATACTCTGCTGTGAGCTCTTTTTTTTTTTTTTTTTTTTTTTTTTGGTTTTTGGTTTTTGGGCCACACCCGGCGTTGTTCAGGGGTTACTCCTGGCTGTCTGCTCAGAATAGCTCCTGGCAGGCACGGGGGACCATATGGGACACTGGGATTCGAACCAACTACCTTAGGTTCTGGATCGACTGCTTGCAAGGCAAACACCGCTGTGCTATCTCTCCGGGCCCTGTGAGCTCATTTTGACCACACAATTTTCACTTCACAAGTGAGTTGAAAAGGAAAATGCAGAGAAGTTGGCTTTGGGAGGAAATTGAGGAATTCCTATAATTCTGTGACTAGTGATGAGACCATCAAATATAGCCTCCAGGAGGGTAGATTGTGTGATGTTGGGAGAAATGGGGTCCTCAGCTCTGGTTGTCCATATAAATAACATGCTCATTTTTTCTATTCTCAGGGCTCTTAGGCCTGGAGATCCTGGATTCTGTGCCCGTGCAAGGGTCCCCATGCCCTCAAACAAGGACTATGTTGTAAGGCCCAAGTGGAATGTTGAAATGGAATCATCCAGGGTAAGCAAACAGGAACAAGGTGCCTCACAGGTGTAAATTGCTTTTTTTCCTTTTTTTATTTTATGTCTAATAACACTTAACAGTTCTTACGATTTTTCTGATTTCTTATCTAGCCAAGTTATTCTTTGCTGATACCTTTACTTTAGACTTAAAACAACTTTTATCAAATCTGAAAGTTTCTTTTTTTTTTTTTTTTTTTTTTTTTGGTTTTTGGGCCACACCTGGTGACGCACAGGGGTTACTCCTGGCTATGTGCTCAGAAGTTGCTCCTGGCTTGGGGGACCATATGGGACACCGGGGGATCGAACCGCAGTCCGTCCAAGGCTAGCGCAGGCAAGGCAGGCACCTTACCTTTAGCGCCACCGCCCGGCCCCAAATCTGAAAGTTTCTTATTGAAATCCTTCTGTGCTGCTGACTGTTGAAACCACAGTGCTCTAATACAGTCATTTTAGATCCCTGAGAAAAAAATTACTTGATTTTTCAGTTGGCCCCTCCCTTTACTTGAACTGTTGCAGATTTTTAGCCTAGGTACTTCCTTTGTCATCATTGTAAATACTATACAGGGATTTCCATTGTTTCTCAGTAATCTTCTATTTCCCATTCAAACTACTCTTTCTAGCCTGGTATTCTTAAAAAGGGCCTAAGCCGACTGGAAAAGCATAAAAGGCGATTTGCAGAACAGAAACGACTCAGCAAACTGCATCGTGCTGTCAAGTTCAGCATTGAAGGCAACAGGATGCCCCTGTAGACCTGGCCCTACCAGAATATCGGTACCAAGGAAGCATGCTCAGTGCATGGGCTTGAATTGTCCATAGCTAAAGTAATAACTGTTTGTGTGCTTTCTAACCAGAAAGAGCCAGGCTCAAAATAATGAGCTTAACAAGTATTTAATAACCAAATCTTGAAGATTAATAAATTGATATGGAAGACCCTTTTTTATCTGAGTACCAATGAGGCTAATAGATACTTAATTCCCTGCAAAATATTTTGGTCTTCCTATTACCTAATTTTATCAAAAAGACCCAAATCGGGGCCGGAGATAGATAGCATGGAAGTTAGGCGTTTGCCTTGCATGCAGAAGGACGATGGTTTGAATCCCGGCATCCCATATGGTCCCCTGAGCCTGCCAGTTACGATTTCTGAGCATAGAGCCAGAAAGAACCCCTGAGCGCTGCTGGGTGTGACCTAAAAACCAAAAAAAAAAAAAACACCCAAATTGTGGTTGTCATCATTACAGACATATAAACCAGTATTTTCATGTAAGAGGAGATGGCTCATTTTTCTGTTGCCAGAGAATCAGCACCATGCATCTGAGAACTCATGGCATGCAGCCTTTTACTGAATAACAGATGTGATAAATCTGAAGAATACATATTTAGCATATGGTCATAAATTGAGAACACTTGTGGAACATTCACAAAGCTGGATTTACTGCCCTACTGTGCTTGGAGATTGATAGCTGCATCTTTGTTGTAGTGTACTCAGGAGAGTGAGAATATTATTTTTGTGATTTCTCCGTGACTCCTGCTTTTGCATCTAAATTCACAGGCAACATTTACCTCTCTCCCAGTTCACTTTCTTATTAAGCTATTCTTTTCAAATCAAGCATACTTCTTTATTTGTTGAGAATAAATAGAAGGCATTAGAGCCAGATTCAGTGCCAAGAATTTCACCTATAATCTATACTTACTTTTTTCCTGATTTTTTTTTTTTTTTTTTTTTTTTTTTTGTAATACATACTCAGTCCTCAAACCCTTTTCCCTTGGTGCTGGAGAGATAGCATAGGATTAGGACATTTGCCTTGGCATGCAACTAACCCTGGTTTGAATCTCCAGTACTTCACATGGTCCCCTGCATGCTTCTCAAAGTAAACCATGTTGTAACAGAATATAATAATAATAAACCTTCTTTCTCCCCTACCTCCACTGATATTTTTTTAATTTTTTAACTGTTTCTCTTCTCTCATCTCTAATATTTTTTTAATTTATTTTTGAAAATAGGAGTTTACAATATAGCAAAGAAAATGTAATGAAGTTCTTATTGACCTCTTTCTTTTGGAAGAATGCCTAGTGTTCAGGAGGGTGTTCACCTGCCCATAAGTGTAGGTGTTTTTAATCCCACTCTGCCTGTAAGTGATGGTAAGGTGGGAAGAAGTGGCCCAACCTTCAACGTGAGCTGAGAAGTGTCAGCCATGAGAAAAATTAATGTCCCTTTGTATTCTTCCCACTACAGCTAGTCGGCATTATTGGTTTATTTCTTTTGGTCCTTTCTGTATGTATACAAAAAAATGTTATTGGTTCTTTTTGGTTTTGTTCTTGAAACTGATTATATTTTATACCTTCTTAAATTTTTCTTTCACTTGATAAAAAATAATTTTAAGTAAACATTTTAGTGATAATACTGTATTATTACAGTTATACTGTAGTTTTTAATAAGCACTTTTTCATCTATTAAGCTGCTTTTGGTTTTCCATTGCTATAGAATTGATGAATCAGGGGCAGGAGTGATAGCACATTAGTAGGGAATTTGCATGCAGGAGACCCGAAATGGACCCAGGTTCGATTCCCAGCATCCCATATGGTTTCCTGAGCAGTGCCAGGTGGTTCCTCCCCCAACCCCCCAAAAAAAAGAAAAAAGAATTAATGAATCAGGAGAGGTCATTCAGTTTGGCATGTAAGGTATTTTCTGTGATTTTAGGCTTATTATAACTGGGCATCTGCCATCTAGAAGTCTTAACAAGGAAAGGGAATAGATTCTTGGGAGCCAAAGAGACAGCACAGCAAGTAGGGTGTTTGATTTGCACAGGTTTGATCCTTAGTATCCTGTATATTCCCTGAGCCTGCTAGGAGTAATTCCTGAGGGCAGAGCCAGGAGTAGCCCCTGAGCACTGCCAGATGGGGCTCAAAAAAATAAAATAAAATAAAAAGAAAGAAGAGCTGGCCCTTGTGTGTTACTGATGTTGAGGCTTAAAATATCGATAGGGTATTATTGGTTAGAATCAGAATGTAAGTAAAAGCAGGGAGAGACTTTGGGAAGGAATCAGGATATCTCAGGTATTTGATAGGATAGTGATACCATTGTTTCCTTAACAAGTTTTGTGCAAATTGCCAACATTAAAATGTTAAAATTGGGGCCCGGAGAGATAGCACAGTGGTGTTTGCCTTGCAAGCAGCCGATCCAGGATCTAAGGTGGTTGGTTCAAATCCCAGTGTCCCATATGGTCCCCCGTGCCTGCCAGGAGGTATTTCAGACAGCCAGGAGTAACCCCTGAGCACTGCCAGGTGTGGCCCAAAAACCAAAAAAAAAAAAAAAGTTAAAATTGATAATGAATCATTGGGGAGATAAAGAGCAATAATACAGCAGGGAGAATACTTATTTGTTTTTTACCTAGCAGATTCAGGTTTGCTTCTATACTATATATGATCCCTTGAGCACAGATCTAAAAATAAGCACTGAAACATTTCTTAGAATGGAAGATAAGCATTATTGTTTAAGAATGACTTAGAGATATCTGATGGGGCTAAAGCAGCAATACAGCAGCAGATGAGATACTTGTCTTGTACACAGCTGGCCTGGTTTCAAGCCCCTGCATCCTAAAAGGTCCCCGAAGCACCAACAGAGTTGTTTTCTGATTGCAGAACCAGGAGTAACCCCTGAGCATCTCTAGGTGAGGGGGAGGGGGACGAGCAAGATATCTTTGTTTATATCTAAACAGACTTGGTGAGCTCCCTAGTCTATAAAGCACTTTGCACCACTAGTGACCACCTTGAGATGTCTCCTAGGTTCATCCTTTTAGGATTATGTTAATTGAGCTTTAAAGGCAATTTGATAGTAAACGTCGTCTGGGTCAACATTTCTCTGTACCCACTCAACAGTCCTCAGTTTTACTCAGAATTTTACAGTAGTCATCCAAGAGGCTTTGCCCACTTTGACACAAAGACAGAACTTTTTTTATATTTCTAAATGGTTCATTTCTTGGAGACAAACCTTGGCATGGCATACAATATTTTTCAAAGTCAAACCATTATACATAAAAGGCAGAAAGGAAATAATGGAAGAACTCATAAGCTCCTTGAATAAATAGACTTAATTTTCTTATTGTGTCAGGTGTACTTAGTATAAATTTTAGTGATTTCAAGGTAGCCATGATAAATAACAATAACAACTGATAGTTATATTGAGCACGGACTATATTTTAGACTCTGTGCTTGTACTTAACTTGACCTTCTTTTCAGCAGTCCTGAAAGAAGTAATCCTAGAATATTACTTGCCCAGGGACACAATCTTAGGAGGTGGAACAATTACACTCTTAAGTCTGAGGCTGGATCTCTAGCGCTTAATGAATTTGCTTTACTCATCCTCTTAACCATCTGCACTACACTGTGTCTTTCTCAGAAGACTTGATTTGAACATCTAATCATTATTTCTTCTGTCATTCTGCTTGAGGGTGTACACATTCAGTTTTGAAAAGGAAAAGCATATAGTTGGTATATTCTGATGGAGGTAATAGGAATTATGGTATCAATTTTCACCTTTTATCTGGGGTTGGGGCCACATTTGGGGCAGAGAGGAATTTGAGTCACACTTGCTGGCACTCGGTTACTTCTGACTCTTGTGTTCAGGAATCACTCTGGCAGCCTCCAAGGACCATATTGCGATGCCAGGGATCAAGCCCAGGTGCTGAGTGCAAGACAAGCACCCTACCTGCTGTGCTATCACTCCTACCCCAGGGAACACATTTTAAAATAAATCACTGGTGCCCTAGTGATAATACAATTAGTAGGATATTTGACTTGTGTGTGGCCAACCTGGGTTCAGTCCCTGGTGCCTCATATGACTTAAGTCTCACTAGAAGTAAACGTGAAGACCACTAAGTGTGACTCAAATGCAAAAATAGAAATAAAAGCACCAGCGGCTAGAGAGATAATACAAGGGTAAATAAAGCATTTGCCTCGAAAGCAGCCAACTCAGGTTCAATCCCCAGCACCCAGTATGGTCTCAGGTACCTCCAAGAATCATTCCTGAACACAGAGCCAGGAGTAACTCATAAGCATCTCTGAGTATGGCCCCAAAACCAACTTTATATACATAAATATGTCACCAGATGATAATACAATTACTCCATTGAAAAAGTTTGGATTTTTTACAAGTATTGCTCTGCATATTTGCTCTTGAACCAGAGTTCTCAACACATTTTCATTATTGAAAAACTTTTGTCTGATAACTTCCAGATAAAAGATGAAAGACAAGGGGCAGAAGCAATAGCACACGGATACGATCTTTGCCTGGCATGTGACAAACTTGGGTTTGATTCCTGGCATCCCTTATGGTCCCCCAAAGCTGCCAGGAGAAATTTCTGAGTGCAGAGCCAAAAGTAACCCCTAACTACCTCTAGGTGTGGCTAAAAGCAAAAAAAAAAAAAAGATGAAAGACAAAACTACATGTATATGTTTCAGTAATATGTTCTTTTAACTTTTACTTCAATCAGTTTCAGGGCACCTCCAAGAAGGGTATCAGTCGACTGGATAAACAGATGAGAAAGTTCACAGATATCAGGAAAAAAAGCAGATCTGCACATGCAGTGAAAATCAGCATTGAGGGCAACAAAATGCCCTTATGACCTTCCTTGCTACCTTCCTTGCTGGGATGTAGCCCCATTAAGTGCAGTGGACTCTTTGGAGAAAGAAGATATTTTAAAAACAATTTTTAGTGTATCTGTAAATTGTTCTGCTTGTATCAATGTTGTCCTAGGACTTGCTTTTCTCGGTTGTATTTAAAATTGTTTGTTGTGTACTTTGTACAGAGGAATACTAGTTATACTTCTATAAACTTTACACAATAAAGTTCCATTATGGTTTGGGAGGACTGTGTCTTCATTGCCTTAGGGGTGTGAGAATTTGTTCTTGTTTCTTGGGTAAGTGAAAAAAAATATTTTTAAAGTCTTAGATAATAGTATTTAAAATGACCCTTCAAAGATCAGAGATTCGTCATGTCTGTGTTCTGGCAATGAGTTTCTGAGACCATAGTAGGACCTTCTCTGTGACAGGAGTGTCAACAGTGGCTAGTGATACCCCATGGATGGCTTTAACATGGGGACTGATCAGATTACTGTGGGTCACAAGAAAGAATTGCCACGTAGTTAGAGGACTTTGGACAGACTGACCTGATTGGTGGCGGTAGGGACAGGGTGTGCTGAAATTGATTGAGTACAGTCACTTTGCCAACAGTGTTTTCCTTGTATAGAGAAGCCCCAATTAGAACTGGACATTGGAGTACTGTAAAACTTCAGCTTGGTGAATACTGATGAAATGAGGGAAGATGTGCCTCAGTTCAGTTCCACATAGAAAAAACTGTGTTATAGGGGCCGGGCGGTGGCGCTGGAGGTAAGGTGCCTGCCTTGCCTACGCTAGCCTAGGACGGACCACGGTTCGATCCCCTGGCGTCCCATATGGTCCCCCAAGCCAGGAGCGACTTCTGAGCGCATAGCCAGGAGTAACCCCTGAGCGTCACAGGGTGTGGCCCAAAAAACCAAAAAAAAAAAAAAAAAAAGAAAAAACTGTGTTATGTGTTTATACATAGGAAAACCCTGTGAAGAGTTTCCTTCTAGACCTCACCCAAATAAATGTCCACTTGGCTTAGCCTCCTAGTTTGAATCTTTCATCTTAAAAGAGATTACTTTTTTAACAGCACATATCTGGGCTCTTAGTTTGCTGAGATCTGGAACAGGTATTAGGAAAACCTTTTAACTTAGATTTACTCAAGAGTAAGAATGGACCCTTTAAGCTGGCATTCAAAATGGGCAATCTGTGAATGGTTGAGACCTCAAAGGTATGGAGTTTATGCAGAACTCCAGTTGGTTGGTATCCAAGTAAAGCTTAAACTTACACCAACAAAATGGTCTTATTGTTGATCTTGTTAGGAGTAAAAAATCAGCACTGACTGATCACCTTGGATGGTAATACACACAAAATTACTACTGGCTGCACTTAGTCTAGAATCCACCAGCACAAGTTAAAAGTAGCAGGAAGCTGCCCCATTGGGCAGAAAAACTCCCATATCAGCAGCAAGACTCAGTGATGGTCACAGTGAGGAAACTTCCTGCAGATGTTCTAGTCATTGTTAGTGGAACACCAGGTAAAACAAAAGCACAATTCAGGACACTTACCTAATTTGAGATGAGTTGATTTGAGAAAAATGGTTATTACTGATTTGCTACCCAACCAAATTACTGTATACAAGGAGCTGACACTGATGGTGCTTCAGTTTCTGCTACAGTCAGATGACATAAGCAAAGTAGCATTAGCTCCAAGTATAATGGGTGAACATTAACCTTAGATTGCAATCAAGCCTCCACACACCCAGCCCTCATTGCATAAGTGGCACAATGAGAAAAAGGAGGAGCACACCAAAATGATCTAAAAAAAGAGTCCAAATGGCCCCTTATCACCCACCAACTATAAATTTTGGAGTGATGGAATAGAAGAACTCCAATAGGGGCCAGATTGGTGGTGCAGCGGTAGGGCATTTACCTTGCACACGACTGACCTAGGACAGACCTCAGTTTGATCCCCAAGCCAGGAGCGATTTCTGAGTGCATAGCCAGGAGTAACCCTTGAGCATCACCTGGTATGGCCCCAAAAAACAAAAAGAATAGAACTCGAATAAATTATAAAAGAAAATATCAAGGGGGCCGGGCGGTGGCGCTAAAGGTAAGGTGCCTGCCTTGCCTGCGCTAACCTTGGACGGACCGCGGTTCGATCCCCCGGTGTCCCATATGGTCCCCCAAGCCAGGAGCAACTTCTGAGCACATAGCCAGGAGTAACCCCTGAGCGTTACTGGGTGTGGCCCAAAAACCAAAAAAAAAAAAAAAAAAAAAAAAAGAAAATATCAAAAGTCACTGAAGAGAATGATGGGTAAATTTAAACAATGGAAAGCCCCAGAAGTTCAGTGACAGCAAAAAAATTAATCCATGTATAGAGGATAAGATGCAGGAAACCATTAATAAAAAATATTGGGAAGGGAAGCACAGCAGGTTAAGTCATTTTCCTTGCTTGCATAAGACTGACCCAGGTTTTTTCCCCATTACCACATACAGTCTCAAACTTCTGCTAGAAGTGATTCGTGAGCAGCAGCCAGGATTAAGCCGTAAGCACAGCTAGGTATGGACCCTCAAAAAGACATTTAAGAAAAGAAAAAAAAAGATTATGAAGATGTTGGTGAATGAAGGGATAAGTTTAAGAACAATAATTGAGGGGCCGGAGAGAGAGCATGGAGGTAGGACATTTGCCTTGCAGAAGAACAGTGGTTTGAATCCTGGCATCCCATATGGTCCTCTGAGCCTGCCAGGAGCTATTTCTGAGCATAGAGCCAGGAGTAATCCCTGAGCACTGCCGGGTGTGACCCAAAACTCAAAAAACAACTTCCTAAGTCAGAATTTAGCCATACACAGATCCAAGAAGTTCAAAGTGTCCCAAACAAAGCAGTAGAAAAATTAATAATAAAATAACAAAATCCTGGGGCCAGAGTGGTAGTGCAAGAAAGGGGTAAGGTGTCTGCCTTGCCCACACAAGCCTAGGATGGAGTACAGTTCCATCCCCTGGTGTCCCATATGGCCTCCAAGCCAGGAGCGCATTTCTGAGCGCATAGCCAGGAGTAACACCTGAGCGTCAACAGGTGTGGCCCAAAAACCCAAAATAATAATAATAATAATAACCAAAGCCAGAGATAGACTCTAGAGAGCAGGATAATCAAAGAAACATATAAAGGACTTCATTTGAGTTTATTTGATCTTGCTTCCCCATAAAATGGAATCTATAAAATGAAACCAAATCTACATACCAGATGAGAATGAGAGTGGTTGAACATGGTAAACAAGTTGGATGAAATAAACATCAAAACAAGAATACTCTGCTCAAGCAGATGGGCGTTCAAATTTAAAGGAACGACCAAAAAATAAAAAGAGTAACTTACAACAGAAGCTACAGAAATTCAAAGGATTTTCTGAGATTATTATGAAAGGACAAATTTGGAGCTACAAAAATTGGAGAACAAACATTTTTGGAACCTTAAATCCTCGAAGACTGAGTAGGGTCAGGAAGAGGCAGCACAGCAGGAATCATAGCTAGAACTTGAATAATGTCAACCCATGTCTCTCCATGTTCCCCAGTGCTCCGTGCCCAGGAGAAACCCAGCCAAGGTCTCCTGACCTGGCCCTGTTGGAGTCCTTCCTTGACATGAAGTACATAGTAGAGAAAGGATTTGGACTTTTTCTCTTTGCCTGGTTTCTATCCAATAATAGAACTCTGGGCAATGGAAGGAGATGGGGAGCAAGGAGGATAGTATAGAAAACACTATTGAAGGCTCAGAGCAACAGTACTTCAGGTAAGGAAGGCACTTGCCTTGAAAGCAGCTGACCTGGGTTCAATCCCCAGCATCCCATATGGTTCTCTGGGCATTTCCAGTAGTAATTCCTGAGCACAACCAAGAGTAACCCCTGAGCATTCCCAGGCTTATGCCCCCACCCCCACAAAAGACAAAAAACTACTGAAAAATAAATTACTAAAAAGTAAAAATAGATAGGTTTCTAGTCTCTAATCTCTATTTTTTTAAGTGTCGAAGAACAAATCTACACAGGAGAAACCTGCAGGCTACAGTGAGATGGAGAACAAGACCACTTTCTCTTCCCTCCTCCTTAGTCACAGCTATAGTCTGATTGTTAGATGCTGGGAAAGAACATCTTTTGTCCTATCACTTCCGGGCTGAGGTAGCACAGGGCCAAGGCATTGCTTGGGGAAGAAAGGAAAGAATACTCCTATGACATGCTTCCACCCCTATGGATCCCTATGGTGGGATCCTTTTTCAGAAAAGGCAAATGAAGACCCAGCATATGCACCATTCTAAGCCTTCTTCTCTCTCATCTCCACACCTCCAGCGATGTCCTAACAGGGGTCCTCAAACTTTTTAAACAGGGGGCCAGTTCACTGTCCTTCAGACTGTTGGAGGGCCAGATTATAGTAAAAACAAAAATTATGAACAAATTTCTATGCACACTGCATATATCTTATTTAAAAGTGAAGAAACAAAATGGGAATAAATAAAATATGTGACCCGTGGGTCATAGTTTGAAGACCCCTATAAGAGAACACCCTTTAAGGACTGTCCTCCCTGACAGAGAGACATAGACTATCCATGAAACATACAGAAAAGACCTTTGGGAATCAGACTGAATCACCACTGTTTCTTGCTCCTGGCCCTGAACTCTGTTTTTCTTAAATCAACTTCTGTTTTCCTCCATAGCAGTAATTGTTAGATTTCTGGGGGGGGGGGGGAATGGGGAAGAGAGTGGAGGAAAAAGAAGATATGCTTGGGGAGTGTGCAGAAGAAATGAGAGAAGAGACAAAGGGAGGGAGGAAAGCTTAAAGAGAATCAGGATGGAGAAATAGTACAGCAGGCAGGGTGTTTGCCTTGCATGTGACAGACCTGGGTTCAAACCTCAGAACCCCAAACACTACCAGGAGTTATGAGCATTGCCAATTGTAGCTCAAAGACAAAACAAACAAAAAATGCCACAAGCCACAATATTCTTTGTGGTTTTTATGAGTTATTATGAGTTGATCTGTGTCCATCTCCACATTGGTCAAATGAAGTTCTAACCCCCAGCATTTCAGAACATGACCCTGTTTGGAAATAGTGTCATTGCACATATAATTAGTTGAGTAAGCATGAATGTGGTTAAATTGGAGTACAGTAGGACTCCCCATTTTTAAAGAGTGAGTTTGGTTGTGAATGCATACACAAGGAGAACACAATACAAAGATGAAGACAGAAGCTTTCAAAAGACTGTGGGCAACGTGGATATGGATGGCAGGTGGACATGAACAAATTCTCTCTTGCAGCCAATATCCCCTTTGAATGCTTTACTTCTAATGCCAACATATTCATCCTCTGCTATTTCCTGGCCTCCACCTACAGCTTTTCCCATAACCCTTTACTTTTTAGTGGGGTGTGAGTAGCAGCAAGCACTAGAGATGCTAAAGGAGTTCTCATTAGGATCAAAGGGAAGAAAGATGTGGAATTATAGGTTTTGGCTACTTGAAAATTTGATTCCTGAATCAAATCAAATCAAATCAGAATCCTGAACCAACTAGATGAGGAAAGACCTATCCTAAGACTTGCTATAAACACCAAAGTATCCACTAGTAGAAAGAGACCCCCCCCCCAGCAAAGTAACTGCCAAGGAAAACTGAAATCTACACTGGGGCTTCTCTCTGAGCAAGATTCTTCTTAAACTCTGGGTCACAGAAAAGCTTCTGTGTAAAACTGTATTTTAACAAAAGCTGCTTTATTTAAGATGAAAATGGATCTGTCAAGTTCAACCTAGCCATTCAGGGCTAGTGCAGTTTTATGAAGTTAACTTACTCTCAACCCCCAGAAATGCCCTAACACCTTACCCAACAGGGACTAGAGATAACTAGAGAAACAATGGAGCAAGTATTGGCCAGAAAGGTGGTAGGGGAGAACATCTGAACCCTTTTCAATGTTCATATTCAGACACTCCAACTTATAAATAGAAGAGACAACCAAGTGTCCTGTGGCTGAATGTGGGACTAGTTTATATTAAAATAACTGCTGAGGGGGCCGGCGAGGTGGCGCTAGAGGTAAGGTGTCTGCCTTGCAAGCGCTAGCCAAGGAAGGACTGCGGTTCGATCTCTCGGCGTCCCATATGGTCCACCCAAGCCAGGGGAAATTTCTGAGCATCCAACGGTGTGGCTTGAAAAACAAAAACAAAAACAAAATAATAATAATAATAATAATAATAATAATAATAATAATAATAATAATAATAATAACAGCTGAGCTTTGTTCTACTCCTAGCAATAGGACATATTCTGAGAAAGACTTTTTTAAGATTTTTCTTTTTACCAACTCTTTTTATGTTTTGGTTTTTTTGTTTTTTGGGCCACACCCAGTGACGCTGAGGGGTTATTCCTGGCTATGCGCTCAGAAATCGCTCCTGGCTTGGGGGACCAGGGGATCAAAACTTGGTCCATCCTAGGCTAGCGCGCAAGGCAGACGCCTTACCTTCAGCGCCACCACTCCGACCCCTTTACCAACTCACAAACTAGTTGGTCAGGACTTTAGTAAAATCAAGCTTATAGACTACAAATATGAGGAAAATTTACCAGGTTGACTCCCACTGGGCTCATCTCAGTGCAAACCAGACATTGCAGAGAAAGGTACAATGCTAAAGTTAGAGAAGGAACTAAACACGCAAATTAGATAGGACTTCTAGAGGAGGTTAACTCCCCCCAAAAGTTTGGGATAAACCAGCCTGTCCTCGTCACTATCGTTTTTGGGTATTCATGTTAGAAATAGGACATTTTGAGAATAGAGCCATAGTGATTAGGGCATTTGCCTTGCATGCTGCTGACCTGGATTCAATCCCTCGCTCCCTGTGTAGTCCTCCAAACCCCACCAGGAGTGATTCCTGAGTGCAGAGCCCAGAGTAAGCCTTGCACAAAGCTAAATTGGGTGTGACCCCCCCCAAAAAGAAGAAATCAAGACATTTTGATTTTATATGATTACAAAATGGATTACAGTGACAAATTTATCTACTATATCAAGAAATTACAAAATAGTTTTTCAACCCCTTAGGAATGCCACAAGTTATACAGTCAGACCAAGGCAGCTGTGACAAAGGGTATGCTAAGATGACTTTGTTGGGTGGTAGGGTGGGCTGGGCAACAGAGACATAAGGTGCTAGCCTTTAACAGCCAATCCTGCTTTAATTCAGGCACTTGCAAATGACCCTCTAACCCTGCCAGTAGTGACTATTGAACACAGAGCCAGGAGTAAGTCCTGACACTGCCAGGTTTTTGCCACCTCCCTCAAAAATATTAGTTGAGTATGTTAAAAATAGCATTTTACAAAAAAAATAGCATTTTACTTTGTGCTATGGCAACAGATATCATAGAAAAACAGAAATATTTTATTTTATTTCTATGTTTGTTTTGGGGTCCACACCTGGCGGCACTCAACGGTTACTCCTGGCTCTATTCTCAGAAATTGCTCCTGGCAAGCTCAGGGGATTATATGGGATGTCAGGGATCAATCTCAGATTAGTCTGGTATTACACATTTACCCTTACATTTACATTTATGAGTACATCATAAATGCCCACACACTATGCTATTGCTCCGACCCCTTCTTTCTTTCTCTTTTTTTGGGGAAGGGGTCACACCAGGTGGCGCTCCTGGGTTACTCCTGCTCTCCGCTCAGAAATTGCTCCTAGCAGGCTCAGGGGACCATAGAAGATGCTGAGAATCAAACCATGACCCATCCTGTGTCGGCCGAGTGCAAGGCAAACGCCCTACCACTCTGCTATCTCTCTAGTCTAGATCCTTTCTTTTTCTCTTTCTCTTAGTTTCTTTTTCTCTTTGTTTTCCTTTCTTTTGTTCTTTCTTTTCTTTCTCTCATTTTTCTTTCTTTTTCTGTCTTTTTCTTTTTTCTTCCTTTCTCTCTTCCTTCCTTTTCTTTCTTTCTTGTGCAGAACCATATCTCCCTACTGCAGATGACCTATGACTTTACTCCTACTCTGTTGCCACTTTCCTGCTCTACCTTGGAAGTTTCTGTTCATACCTGTTTTTAACTGTTTTGGTGAATGAACACATAACCATATATTATTTACTAGTTGCTAAGTGGAGTCTGACCCCATCTTACTATTTATTATAAAGAGTTGGGAACTGGGGCCAGAGAGATAGCATGGAGGTGAGGCATTTGCCTTTCATGCAGAAGATCTGTGGTTTGAATCCCAGCATCCCATATGGTTCCCTGTGCCTGCCAGGGGCGATTTCTGAGCGTAGAGCCAGGAGTAACCCCTGAGCGCTGCGGGTGTGACCCAAAAACCAAAAAATAAAGAATCGGGGACTGCCTCAGAGGAACCATAACACTTCACAGGCTAAATAAACTTATGCAAAGTCAAATTCTCTTTTTCTGATCCAGTCTTCTGACAGGCTGCATATAAACTTTGAAGTTCTAACTCTTTTAGGATTCTGGGTCATTAAAAGGCTTTATTACTGATTCCAAATTAGATATGATAATGAAATACAGCTTAAATTCTGAAACCACGTGGGTCCAAGGTATGAACTTTTATGAGTCAAAAGTGACTTCTGGGGGGGTCAGAGAGATAGCATGGAGGTAGGGCATTTGCCTTGCATGCAGAAGGACAGTGGTTCAAATCCCGACATCCTATATGGTCCCCCAAGCCTGCCAGGAGCAATTTCTGAGTGTAGAGCCAGGAGTAACCCCTGAGTGCTGCCAAGTGTGACCCAAAATCAAAACAAAATAAAAGTGGCCTCTGTCTACCAACCCTTTATTATTTACTTTTCACAGCAACCTGGAACCTAACAGCTCAAAACTCTGCAGGTGTCAAACTCAAACTTTACATGTGCAGTAGTTTTTTTTTTTTAATGTTTTGGTTTTGGGCTACAGTTGTCTGGTTCAGTGCTTACTCCTAAATATATACTCAGGGATCACTCCTGGTTGGTACAAAGGATCACATGCAGTGCAGGAGGTTGAACCTGGGTCAGCTCCTGCCCCAAAATGCAGTAGTTCAAAATATGGCTTGGATACATAGATTGTAGTCAGAGCCAGCCTATTTACTTTACCCCCAGAAAACTACATACATACATTTAATAAACCCCAGTGATATAAGTACTCCATCTAAGTTGCTGGCTGCTGTCCTTCAGAACTCTATTTTCTTTTCTTTGGGGGGGGGGAATTTTTATTGAAACCATTGTGAATTACAAAGTCCTTCATGGTTAGAATTCAGGTGTACAGTGAAAGTGAATTAGGGCCATTCTCACCACCACTGTTGAACTCCCTCCACCGAAGTTCCCAGCGTGCATTCTATATCACCAGCCTTAGTTCCCTGGCCTGCCAGTGTAATAAGCCCATTTTAAGTTTAGATTGTTATAGTTTGGGTCTCTTGATTCTATTGTTATTGATTTTTGCTTGGATATTTAGTTCTTCCTTTGTTTCTCCACCAATGTAACTGGCCCCTAATCCCCATCCTCTACATTTTTCTTCTCAATTTTATAGAAAATGCAGAAATATGAGGTAAAACAAAGTACTTCATGTCACAAGAAATATGAAAAAGGCAGGATTCCCTATTTAAAAAATAAAAATAAAATAAAAAGGTGTGTGTGTGTGGCAGATTTTTGTTTGTGTTTTTTTTTTCCAAAGGCACAATGAACAATGAGGAAATTAGAAAGGAAACACCGTTGGCCTGAAGAATAAGGTGTCCTACCCATGAAGTATCCTGAAGACCAACTATAGGCTCTGGGAATACTAATTGTTCAACCCCAAAGTCTTTCTTCATAGTCCCAGGAAAAGATCTTCTCAATCACGGTCATTGCATTCAGGCTTCTGTAATTAGAGATCTTGGTTTTTGCACTTATTCTATGTCAAAGCCAAGGTGTAAAGGTTTGTCTTACTACTAGGTGGCAAGGCAGGGAAACTTGCCCTGAAAGCAAGTTATTGTTATTTCCTAGTGGTCTGGGTGTCTTATGAGCCCACTCTGAAACAAGTTGGTGACAAGGTGGCATTAGGGCCTCCCCAGGTGAAAGTTTGATTCCTGTTGCTGGTGCAGAAAACCATACTGACAGAACTCTATGTTCTGAAAACTCTCAATCATGTTGTTGAGTGATATCGTGTAGACACAAAAGTTCAGTCCCTAGGTCCTCTTTCAGGGAAGTTCCCTGACCTCCCAGTCTCTAGAATGGTTATCTTGCCAAGGTCAACCTTGCCAAGAGCTGTTAAAATAAAGCTCCTGTGTATTACTGCCACCTTGTGATCATGTTTTTTATGTGTTTTGTCCAGAAATTAGTAAAATTCATTTATAGCTGCCTACACATTAACCAATTGTACCAATCTTTTCAAAAACTATTTTGAGAGAAAATTTTTATTTGCAATCTTATATTTATATGATTATTTTATTTATTATTTTTATTATGGTATGCTTAATTTGAAAACACATTTACTTTTTTTTAAATCTTTCTAAGATAAAAACTGACAGATATGAGATTTATCTTCTTTTCCAGTTGCGGATCACAAATTTCAAGAAACTTTATAATTCTTCTTTTAATTATTTTTGAGGGTTCACATGTTTAAAAGTGTGTTATTTAGTTTCCAACTTTTGGAACTTTATATATTATTTAATCATTTTATCTGGGTTTTTTGTTGTTGCTGTTGTTTTGGGTTTTGGTTTTGGTCTTTGGACCACACTGGCAATGCTCAGGGGTTACTCCTGGCTCTGCATTTAGGAATCGCTCCGGAACCCAGGTCAGTGCAAAAGAACTCTACACTCTTTACTATCCTTCCAACTTCCATATATTGGTTATTTTAATTCTATTGTAATCCAAGAGTACATTATATGAATGGTTTAAATAATTTTCATATAAATTGTATAAATAATTTTATATTTAATGAATTTGTTGTTTGCTGGATTTTGGTTTGGGAGTCACACCCAGCTGTGCAAAGACTTACTCCTAGCTATGTATTCAGGAATCCCTAAAGCACAAAAGGTTTTGTTGTTTGTATTTGGTTGTTGGTTCTGGGCCACACCTGGCCATGCCTAGGGTTTACTTCTTTCCCTGTGCTCAGGTTTCAGTACATGTGAACTCAGGGGACCAACGCTGGGGATTGAAGCCAGGCCAGCTGCATTCAAGGTAAGTGCCCTACTCACTGTACTCTTTCTAGCTACTTGAACAAACATTTTTAACCTTGATAAAATCTAGTTTATATTTCCTGTGATTCTTGTGTGTTGGGGTGTTATTTTGCTTTATATACAGCACTATATTGGAGTTTTATTTTGTATTTATTTCTGAATATTTTCTCTCTCTTTTTTGTTTCTTTTGGGGGGGATTGGGCCATATCTGGTTGTGCTCAGAGGTTACTTCTGATTCTGCACTCAGGAATTACTCCTTATGGACTTGGGGGGCCATATGGAATGTTGAGAATTGAATTCAAGTTGGCCTCATTCAAGGAAAATGCCCTATCCACTGTACTATTGCTCCAGCTTCTGAATATTTTCTTTTAATGGATGGATATTCCCCCTATTGATTTGACAGATATTTTCAATAACAATTCTTCTGATAATAATAAAAGTTTGTGCTACTGTTCAATTTTTTTAACCTTTATATAATTCCCCTGTATTCTTTGGAAAGGTTCAATGTATCTTGGATCTTACACTTTTTAATTTGTGGGTTATTTTCGCCAGAGTAGAGTACTTTTTGTAGGGTTTTGGGCCACACACAGAGGTTACTTAGGAATTTCTCCTGGTGGTCTCTGGAGGAACCTTATGGGATGCTGAGCACTGAACTCAGATTGACCACATTCAAGGTAAATACCCTACATGCTGTCCTATTTCTCTGGTCTCTATTAAAGAAAAGGTTATGGTAAAAAAAAAAAAAAAAAAAAAAAAACCTCTGAGGCATGCACATCTGAAAATAACTATAATTTGGCTTCAGATTTGATTCATTTTTATATTTAAGAATTTAAGATATAAAATCATTTTCTCTCAATAAATTGAAAATCTTGTGGAGTGAGTATTAAGAAAATGGGTAGAGTGCTTGCAAGTGGCCAACACAAGCTTAAATTCTGGTACTCCGTATGGTTCCCTGAGCACAGAGCCAATTGTAAGCCCTATGCACCAACAGGTACAATTCAAAACAAAACAAAAAAACTGAAGATCGTTCATTGTTCAATATTGTTTACTTTGAAAGTGAACTTCTTATTTTTCAATCCTGCAGAAAATGTTCAGATATTATTTTTGGAGGGGGTCACACCTGGAGGTGCTCAGGGTTCACTCCTGGATCTTCCCTCAGAGAACATTCCTGGTGGTGCTCTGGGAACCATAAAGGATGGTAGGGATTGTACCAAAGCTGGCCACATGCAAGCCAAGCACTCTACCTGTTGTCCTATTGCTCTGGTCCCAAAAAATCTTTATTTCTGAACAGTGCTTGGAGTAACTCCAAGTACTGAGCATGAAGCAGCCCACTGAACAATGCCAGTTGTATTCCAAAACCCAAATAAACAAAAATGAAAAGAAAAAGAAAGTTATAGTAAAATTTATTTTTTTAATTTTTAATTATGAGAACAAAGATGCAAAGAAAGAAGACAAGGTAAAGTTACAGTAGAAGGACAATCACCCATAAACAGAATTCTCAGAAGTCCCCTTGCTGAAAACTTAATTTTGAACTTTCAGCCAAAGAACATTAAGAAAAATAAAGCAGAATTCATGTACAATTACTTTGTCCCTCAAGTCCCCAGATTGTAGTACATTATAATATTTCTTAGCAGCACACAAAACAATCTAAAGCCATTAAATTATGTAACTTCTTAAACATTGAAGGCATAGTATTTTTACATTTCCATGCACATGCATATTAGTTTAAGTTAACCTCAAAAGTTTAAGTGTTTTTTTTTAAGGATTAGAGTCTAAGGAACACAGTGAAAACGGTGTTAGAGTGGCAATAATTGTTTAATAGGCCCACCAAAATATGAGGGACATGGAAAGGAAAAGCCTTGGCTTAAATACAAGGAGACCCTACCCCTGAAGTTTCCTGGCATAAGACCAACTCTAAGCCCCAGGCAAACTAGTTTGTCCAATCCAAGTCATTGTCTGTAATGCCCATACACTTTTATATTTCACACAGTCTCTGTTGTTGGTATCATGTTTCTGTATTAAAGATTCTGGAATCTGCATATCCTACATTGAAGTCAAGATGTGGAGTGTCCTCTAGTTTCACCTCACAATTAAAGGGCAATGCAGAGAACCCTGTCCTGTAAGCAGGTCGTTGTTGTTGTCAAGTCTTCTTAGTATTAAGGGAAGTCTTTTTTGAGCAGTTCATTGTCAGAGCAGCGGTAGGGTCTTCCCTGGTAGAGGATTGCTTCCAGGTGATGTTATAAACAACCGTGGATGTTTCATAGATAGTTTCCCTGGTTCAGGGGGGATGGAGAATGCCCATTCTTCTGAGGCCTATGCCAGATCATTATGTCAATGTCCAGAGTGTAAGGTCCCATTGCACTAAAAGATTTGTGTGTTCCAATCTCTATTAAAGAAGAACTTATTTGTATGCATAGTATTTTTCCCATTTTAATGTGCCTATGCAAACAAGGAACAATGCCACGTGGTGTTATCAGTGCATATGGGGGCCGCAAGAACAAATCCAACAATCCCCATGACATGGTTCAAACATAAGCATTAAACTGAGGGACTCTCACCAAATTTCCTTATTGAACAGCTCACAAAGTGGGGAAAATTGTCACTGTATAAGAGAATATTTAGTTATAACTGTCAAAGAAAATACACATAAAATATTCAAAACAAATATGTGTCCATTTTCTGTCTTTTGAAATACTTGGGGGTTGTTAAATCCACTGTACCACTTTGATCTGTGATTAGGATTGTGCAATACTGAAGTTAAAAAGGGTAAATGTGGGCTACTGATGGTTGGGTGTGAGAGAGTTAAGGAGAAAAATGAACTTTGTAGGGGTGTGTGAAAGGGCAGAATACAAAATGGACATTCTGCAGACATAAAACATAACTTAAGGATAGGGAATACTATTAAAATATACTGTTTTGAACATGTAGACTGGTAAGATATTGCCAGTGACTACCTTAGTGCAACCGAGCAAATCTCAGCACACCCCAAGTTAGGACCCACCAGGGAAAGCCTGGAGGCCAGGAATAGAAGAGGGGACGGCTGGAACCTATCAAAGCTCCCAGCAACCCCAAGCTAGGGAGAAGGCCTTCGACATGGGGTCTCCCCAAACCCCATGCCTGCTAGAGCTAGCCTCCAGATCCTAAAATTTATTTTTTTAATAAATATTTTTCTCCTGGGCCACACCCAACAGCACCCAAGGGTTACTCCTGGCTCAGAAATCACTCCTGGCAGGCTCGACAATCACATGGAATGACAAGAATCAAATCCGGTCCGTCCAGGGTCAGGCACGTTCAAGGCAAATGCCCCATCATTGTGCTATTTTATTGCTCCAGCCCCAAGATATAGTAAAAGTCTTAGCACACCAAACAAAGCTCTGCCAATGCCTCAAAAAGGGAATGGGACAGTTTTCACTACCACCACCACGATTGTTTTCATGTACCACTTAGTCTTATGTAATTTTCCAGAAATACATCTATTGTTTTCAATGTTTGGTTTATACTAAAAGAGTTCTTAATTCCCTCTTTACATTCATTTTTCTTTTGCTACTTCTGCCATGACTGTAGAACTGTCTCTTGTGGATATTTCATTTAACAAGTGCTTCACATTTAACAAAGCAGTTGTTCTGGAATTCTTGTGGATATTTCCAAAGCAAATGCTTCCATTTCATCATTTTTGTTCCACTCTTAAACTGATTTCTGCCCTCCTTTGCTATGAGCCAAATTCTTTTGCAGTCTTCAGCACCTGCAAACAGATCCTTCGTGGAGTTCGGGAAAAAATTCCACGGGGAGAGAGTGGGCACACGGAATGGCGAATGAACGGAATAATATTGTAGAAATGAATGAAACCACACAGATTGTATGGGGACTCGCGTCTAAAAAGACGAAGACAAATTTATTTTTTGAGCTGGCTGCTTTTAAAAGGTAGAGGCTAGGAAAGCAGGGTGCAAATTCTTGACATCAAAGAAAATGGGAAAAGAATGGAGGACCCTGGCTTAAATTAGCATATTAAAGAACCGATATTGAAGGTGAAAAGGCAGTTTGTTTTGGGTTTGCTTTGTTTTTGGGTAAGCAGAAGAAACCAGGTAATTTTCAGGGAAGTGGGAAGAGAGAGGAATGTTTTAGAGTTTTAGGGAGAAAACTGAAAATTGTTTTACTATGAGCTAAGTTTTGGGAAAAACCTGATCTTGGCGCCAAAGTAGCAAAAATTACAGGGAGCTGTTAAGTGGGAGACTTTTGGCGGGATTTGTACTGTCCTCCTTTGTTAGAAAGAATTTACTAAGGCCTAATTTCTAATATAGGTTAAAATTAAAGAGAGAGATAGTTACAGCCACTTTTGGAATTATGGCCAAACAATCCACGCAAAGGGTCAAGTGATTTTGACTGCTCTAAGCGGGCCTTTTTGGCAAATAATTCCTTTTCAGGAGGGCACTATACCTACTGGTGTGTGCCTCTCCTGAGTGGGATGTGGCACTCCTTATCTCTATACTTTCTTTCCTCTTGTTTTTGATGTATGTAGGGGGATGAGGTTTGTTGGAGTTGTTGATTTTATTTGTTTACTTTTGCAATGTGTTGTTTTCCAAAATTCTAAGTAGAATTCTTATGTCATTTACTATATTTATTTGCTAAACCTACCCAAAAAAATGCCACAAAATTGTTGAACAACAAAATGCATTGTCTCAGCTTTCTAGAGGTCAGTGGTCTAAGAGTGGAGCAGTGACAGCAGCAGTTTCTTCCTTTGGCTGTGAGAGAGAATCTCCTCTGTCTTTTCTTGCTTTGGAGAACTGGTGACAATCTAAGATATTCTGCTGTAAACAAAACACCTTGATATTTGACTCCACATTTACCTGATATTTTCCTTGTGCTCAAATCATCTTCCTTCTTGATAAATCTAAAATTCAGGTTTCCCTTTTAATAAGAACATCAGTAATAATAATACCCTCTACTCTGTATTACTTCTTCTGTATTACTTCATATAATTAGCTACATTTTCAATGATTCTATTATTCCTAAATAGGATCAACTTCTGAGATTCTAGGGGATTCAAACTTCAGCATATAAATGGAATAGGAATCAAAGTTGAACCCATAACTCTTTATGATAGTAAATCTTATCTAACAATTTAGTTGAGCTATAGTTCCCAGATAATTGGTCAAGCAATATTCTGGATGCATTTTGTCAGAGTTATTTTAAATTATAATTTAAATCAGTAGAGTGAGTAAAGAAGATTAACCTGGGTGGGTCATATCCTGTCAAGGGATGGAAAAAAACAAAAAGTGATAACTCCTGAACAAAAAGAAATTCTATCAGTAACAGCTTAACTTCTGGGTTAAATGTGAAATTCTTTTCTGAGTTGCTCCCATCCGGTTTGGGGCTAGCCAAGCCCTTGCTATCTCATCACTCAATTATTTAAAAAAAAAAATCTCTCTTTTTACTGTATGCTTATGTTACATAAATTATCTCTAATTTTTCTATGTGTGTGTTAGATCATTTTAATCCTACATTTCAATTTTTAGGAAACTGGCATCTTTATTATATTGAATCTTCACATATCTTTACTCTGTTGGTTCCGTTTCTCTGGAAAACCCTAATGATAACATACTTGCATTTACTTTTTTTCCTTGTGTTTTTATAGATAAAATTTTAGCCCAGAGAGATAACAGTGTGTCTAGCATCCTGAAGGCCTGAATTTGTACTGAGTATGAAGCAACCCACTGAGCACTGCCAGTAGTCCCTTGAGCACACTAGAAGTGTACCAAAAAGACATAAAAAAGCATAAATAAATTAATAATAAAGATATAATTTCCATCTGTGTATTGTTTAGTTTGTGTCTCACAACTTAACATCTAAGTCTACTTTTTAGGAGGGAGGCTGCATCTAGTGATGCTTGAGGTCTTTTCTGATACCAAGCTTAGGGGACTGTGTGGTGCCAGGGAATGAACTTGGGGGTGATCCATGAAAAACATGCAGCCCAGCCCTTTGACCCAATTCTATTTATTCCCCAACACCCAATTCTATTTTTTCATTTTTATATGAATATTTTACTAATATGTCTGAAAATATATCAGAAAATTATTTTTAATTTCTATTTGACTCTTTCACTAAAAGATATTTTTAATTATATGAAGTCTTTAATGTCTATTGCCTTCACGTTTTAGTTTATTTTGTAAATATCTTGAAAAACAATTTTCTCATGCTTGCTAATTTTATTATCTAGGATATCGATATATGCACCTTTTTTTTAATAGGTTTTATTTATTAGTTTCTGAGTTTTTTGTTTTTGTTTTTGGTTTTTTTTTTTTTGGTTTTTAGGCCACACCCGGTAACGCTCAGGGGTTACTCCTGGCTATGCGCTCAGAAGTTGCTCCTGGCTTGCGGGACCATATGGGACACCGGGGGATCGAACCGCGGTCCGTCCAAGGCTAGCTCAGGCAAAGCAGGCACCTTACCTTTAGCGCCACCGCCCGGCCCAGTTTCTGAGTTTTTAAGTAATATCCAAATTTTTCTTTGTACTTTTATCAATGATCATGTTATAGGCAGGGCTATTTGGGAGTCCTCATAATGTATGGAATCTAAACCAGCCCAAAGGACTTTGAGATCATATATTTAAAATATCTGTTCCATCTGAGAAGACTCAGAAAATCATTGAGATGCAGATGTCCAGGCTCAGAATATGATTGGACCTTCCTGGGAGAAGAAGCTCCACTATGTAAGAAAGACCATGCTAAGAATGTTAGAAAAAAAAAAAACGATTAAGAGATCCAGACTCAGGCCCGGAGAGATAGCACAATGGCAATTGCCTTGCAAGCAGCCGATCCAGAACCAAAGGTGGTTGGTTCGAATCCCGGTGTCCCACATGGTCCCCCGTGCCTGCCAGGAGCTATTTCTGAGCAGACAGCCAGGAGTAACCCCTGAGCACTGCCGGGTGTGACCCAAAAACTAAAAAAAAAAAAAGAGAGAGAGAGAGAGAGAGATCCAGACTCTCCTTAGAAACCAACATAGATAGCAACAGGCTTTGGGACAGTTTGGTAAAACTATATATGAACTAACTTGGAAAAAGTAAAGGTGCACATACACCCACATCTCTGTCTGAGAAGTGTATTTCTTTTCTTTTATCTTACCATACATTTACTGGCATCTCCCCCTAAATTATGGCCTTTCTTACCTTAAGGCACTTTTGCGCATTCCTGCTTAAGATGTATTCTTTGCTTTTCACTCTGATGAGTTCTCTGTTTCTGTCTGTCTGTCTCTCAAATAAACTTATTTCTTCATTAAATTATTTTCTGTGAAGGGTGACAACAGTCCTGAGAAGCCTGGATAGAATTCAGGACTGACTTTCCTTTCCAGCAAATACCATTCTTTGCTCCAGTCTTATTCCATGACTCCCCCAAAATTCTTGTCACAGGAGTTTATTTTCCATGCCAAGCAGAACAAATAGAACCCAGGGGAGATTTGACAACAGTTTCATGGGGCTTGTGAAACATAAGGTCTACTACTATTCAGGGGCTCATTGAAGATTCTCATCAGTACTAGAATTTTCCAAGCACAGGGGCCGGAGTGATAGCACAGTGGTAGGGCATTTGCTTTGCATGTGGCCAACACTGGACCGAGCCCAGTTCGATTCCCGGCATCCTATATGGTCCCCTGAACCAGGAGTGATTTCTGAGCACAGAGCCAGGAGTAACCCCTGAGTGTGGCCAGGTGTGACCCAGAAATAAAAATTTAAAAATAAATAATAAAAGAATTCCCCAAACACATCTGCAGGTGACCCGAAGAATAGAGAAGAAAGTAGTGGGCACACTTGAAGCTTTCACCTCCCTGCTTCCTATTTCACATAACCCTGCTCTTTCTACTGGGAGCAACCTCTCCCAGCTATAGAAACAATTAGTTTCTATATTATGAGTTTATATTGTTAGAAGCACAGGGCCATTTCTGAATAATTTGGGGCACACTCGTCAATGCTCAGGGGTTACTCCTGGCTCTGAGTTCAAACATTACTCCAAGCAGTGCTTGGGAGAGCATATGGGATGTTGGGGATTGAACCCAGGTTGGCCATTTGCAAGGCAAACTCCCTACCTGCTGTACTATTGCTCCAGGCCTTTAATTGCCATCTTATCCTGTAGTTTCCCTAACTGTGACTTCTTATTTTATTTTATAGACTTAAGTTTGTTTTGGTTGAATTTTGTATAAGAGATTCTCATCTATGTGTTAAAAAGTTTCTTCTTCCTCTATTGAATTGCTTTTTTGGCAAACATAGACCCCCAGTTAACATCATATATGAAGGTAAAATCCAAATGGATTAAAGACCTTGATATAAGACCTGATACCATAAGGTATATAGAACAACATGTCGGTAAAACACTCCATGACATTGAGACTAAAGGCATCTTCAAGGAGGAAGCTGCACTTTCCAAACAAGTGGAGGCAGAGATAAACAGATGAGAATACATTAAGCTAAGAAGCTTCTGCACCTCAAAAGAAATAGTGCCCAGGATACAAGAGCCACCCACTGTGTGGGAGAAACTATTTACCCAATACCCATCAGATAAAGGGCTAATATCCAAAATATACAGGGCACTAACAGAACTTTACAAGAAAAAAAAAAACATCTAATCCCATAAAAAATTGGGGAGAGGAAATGAACAGACACTTGAATAAAAAAGAAATACAAATGGCCAAAAGGCACCTGAAAAAATGCTCTTCATCACTGATCATCAGGAAGATGCAAATCAAAACAATGATGAGATACCATCTCACACCACAGAGATTGGCACACATCACAAAGAATGAGAACAATCGGTGCTGGCGGGGATGTGGAGAGAAAAGAACTCTTATCCACTGCTGGTGGGAATGCCGTTTAGTCCAACCTCTATGGAAAGCGATATGGAGATTCCTCCAAAAACTGGAAATTGAGCTCCCATTCGACCCAGCTATTCCACTCCTAGGGATATACCCTAGGAACACAAGAATACAATACAAAAACCCATTCCTCACACCTATATTTATTGCAGTACTATTCACAATAGCCAGGCTCTGGAAACAACCAAGATGCCCTTCAACAGACGAATGGCTAAAGAAACTGTGGTACATATACAGAATGGAATATTATGCAGCCGTCAGGAGAGATGAAGTCATGAAATTTTCCTATACATGGATGTACATGGAGTCTATCATGCTGAGTGAAATAAGTCAGAGGGAGAGAGAGACACACACAGAATAGTCTCACTCATCTATGGGTTTTAAGAAAAATAAGTCATCTTTGCAACAATCCTCAGAGACAATGAGAGGAGGGCTGGAACTTCCAGCTCACTTCATGAAGCTCACCACAAAGAGTGGTGAGTGCATTTATATAAATAACTACACTGAGAACTACCATAATCCTGTGAATAAATAAGGGAACTGAAAAGCCTGTCTGAAGTACAGGTGGGGGTGGAATGGGATGGAGGGAGATTTGGGACATTGGCGGTGGGAATGTTTCACTGGTGAAGGGGTTGTTCTTTACATGACTGAAACCTAATCACAATCACATTTGTAATCAAGATGTTTAAATAAAGAAAATGCAAAAAATAAAAAAGAATAACTGCAAATAAAGCAGTTCAGTCATAAAAAATAAGAATTGCTTTTTTGGTAAAAGATTTAACTTGGTCAGTCACACCAAAACCATCTTTAGACAAAAAAGCAAGGAGATATTATTACTTATATTTAAAGAGATTACAGCTAAGTAAATTGGTCTTAAGTTATAGCATAAAATAAAAGTTCAGAATCCTTTTAATAGCATTTTTCTATCAATCATCATAAGGGGTCAGACAGAGAAGGCGATAGAATGGGAGTTATGGATTGGGTGCTTTACCACAATTCACCCTTATGAAAAGGGTTAGAGAGGGGAACCCTGGTAGCTAAATTCTTTGTGTTTAGTATATTCTGTTTATAGACATGTATTAATTTACTAATTGTTTCAGTGGTTCTGGCCCCTTCCCTCCTGGATAACAGGTTGGTTCAGATCCTTCTGTCTGTCCTGAATATTTATTCTGAAGTTATGATTAATGGTCCATTCATCTTTGCCCAAGTCCTTCCTCTGAGTTACCTCTCCACTACCTCTTGATGCTCCAATTTTCCAAATACGTTCATAGAATGATGATTTAAATCTATAATGCATCAGGATAAAATATTTCCCAAGCAAAAAGTAACAATAAGTACACAAAGATTAAAAATATCTATTTTTACTTATCCCATTTCAGTTTTGTACCTATGTCAAAAGTCGAGTGGCTTTAGTAGTGTGTCTATTTTGGGATTTTCTATTTTGTTCCATTCATCTCTAGGTCTCTTCCTTCACAAATACTATAATTGAATCCTGATTACTATAGTTGATTGCTATAGTTAATCACAACAGTGCATAGAGTAATTCTTCCTACTTCCTATAAACTTTTCATTAATAGATATTTATGAATTCTATGTATTTAGCGTTATTTGCCTTTACATACATATATTTATAATAAGAGTATCTATATCTGGGCCCGGAGAGATAGCCTAGCGGCGTTTGCCTTGCAAGCAGCCGATCCAGGACCAAAGGTAGTTGGTTCGAATCCGGGTGTCACATACGGTCCCCCGTGCCTGCCAGGAGCTATTTCTGAGCAGACAGCCAGGAGTAACGCCTGAGCACCGCCGGGTGTGGCCCCAAAACAAACAAACAAAGAAAAACAAAAAACAAACAAAAAAAAAAGAGTATCTATATCTGCTAAAAATTTGGGCTTTGATAGGAATTTTATTAAACCCACAGATCAATCTTTGAAGAAAAATTGCCATCTTCTTACTGAATTTCTGAAAATTTCTCCATGTTAAAATATTTTAAATGTATTTTATCTGTATTTTATCACATTAAACACACATATCTGATATAAGTTAGGGTTTTTTTGGGGGGGGTTGTTTGTTTTTGGTCCACACCTAGTGATGCTCAGGGGTTACTCCTGGCTATGCTCTCAAAAATCATCCCTGGCTTGGGGGATCATATGTGACAGGGGGATCAAACAGTGGTTCGTCCTAGGTTAGTGCATGCAAGGCAAAAGCCCTACTGCCTATGCCACCACTCTGCCTCCAATCTGATACGTTTTTAAAATTCATAACAGCTATTATATTTTCTTTATAGCTCATACAAGTATTTTCTTTTTTTTCCTGTTTTTTTTTTTTTTTGTGGGGGGTCCACACCCAGTGACACTCAGGAGTTACTCCTGGCTATGAGCACAGAAATCACTCCTGGCTTAAGGGACCATACGGGACACTGGGGATCGAACCGAGGTCCGTCCTGGATCAACCATGTGCAAGGCAAAAGCCCTACTGCTGTGCTATCGCTCTAGCCCAAGTACAAGTATTTTCTTTAGAAGTTTTGTGGATTTTTTGTATTGTGTTTATTTTGCTTATGCACCTTCTTTGTTAGTATATAGAAACGCACTTGATCCTTGTATATGAATATTTATTCTTATTCTATTTATTTTTTGTTGGACATATCATTTTCTTTTTTGTGAAATAAAAACTATCTCACTTGCTAGATGATAATAACAAGGATAATCAAAAACTTTATATATAAAAGTTTTAGAACTATATTTCCAACAAAAGACAATTAAAGAAGTTGTACTGACATCTTAATCCTCACTTTATTGATCATTTGTAATTGGAGAAACTAGAATATAGCAGTATTATCTCATTTTAGGATGTTCCTTCCCAATTGTTTTGTTTTGTTTTACTTTATTTTATTACTTTATTTTATTTTTGGTTTTTGGGCCACACCTGGCAGCTCTCAGGAATTACTCCTGGCTCTTCACTCAGAAATCACTCCTGTCAGGCTCATATGGGATGCCAGGAATTGGACCTGAGTTCATTCGAGGTCAGCCGCATGCAAGGCAAATGCCCTACTCTTGCTGTCACTTTGAGCCCCCCCCAATTGTTTTATTAAATTTGCTTTTGAATGACTCTCTTCTTTATCATTTAATGTGAGGTTCATCAAAATAAAAATAAAGCCCTCTATCAACAATTTCTTACTCATAAAGTAACATTTTAAGTCAATACCTATTTTGCAACTATTTGTTGATGAGGTAGATGAAAAGCACCATTACTTTCTGGACTTTTGGTCCCTGAACATAGTACATTATCTTTCTGATACACTAACCATTACACTTACCTCTAAGGTACGTCAAAAACAACTTTGTTATTTTTCTTGTTTTTACTTAAAAGCTATATTTTTAAAAATTTCTTTGTCCTCAGAATCAGTTCCAGAAATTTTGAATGGTTGGTTTTTATTTGTATAACTTTCACTAGTTTCACCATGGTATAGGACAGATCTACTCAATCTTCATGCCAGAAGTTATCTTTTTTTTTTTTTTTTTTTTTTTTTGGTTTTTGGGCCACACCCAGCAGTGCTCAGGGGTTACTCCTGGCTGTCTGCTCAGAAATAGCTCCTGGCAGGCATGGGGGACCATATGGGACACCGGGATTTGAACCAACCACTTTTGGTCCTGGATCTGCTGCTTGCAAGGCAAACGCCGCTGTGCTATCTCTCCGGCCCCCCAGAAGTTATCTTGCCTATGCTAATTAACCACCTTGATGGGAAACTCTTCTGGACAATATTTAACAGGGCCAAACACCTCCAGAACACCGTCCCTCTCAAAGTCATTCAACAATGCAAATGAAGACATAGCACATGCACTAATTAGCCCTAGGATTGGCTTCTATCCACCTCTCACTGTCCTGCCCCTCCATTTTTCCAGTGCACAGAAAGAGAAGGGTACAAGGTACCTCATCTCATGCATACCTCCTTTTCTGTGCTTGCACAGAGAAAAACTTTGTTTTTTCTGATTTGTAATTACCACCTTGGATTCTGAATGGTTGTCAGAACCAGTTATCATCTCATTAAATCTTTCCACTTTAGAGTAGTGCTATACTTGCTAAAAGTGCTGCTCTTCATTATCATTGACCCTGGGACCCTAAGGACTCATGCCTACTCAAGTAGAAAAGGCCCCAAGAGACACCAACTGCAGTAATTTTCAACATTAAAATGATCTGGAGAGGACTGGAGCAATAATTCAGTGAGTAAGGGATTAGATTTGCACTTCAAAGAACCAGATTTGATCTCAACATTGCATATGGTTCCCTGAGTACCCAGGAGTAATTCCTGAGTGCACTCAGGAGTTAGCCCTGAGTATCACCAGATGTGGTAGCAAAATATATGTATAATTATATAGAGAGCTTCACATATTATGTTGGTGTTCTCCAAACTAAATCAATTAAATCAGAATCTGTGAAGGGGTTCGGAACTGGGGGTTAGGGAAGAGCAAGTTTTATGCAGCCTGTGAACTTTTTTTGAAATCTCTCTCACTCATTCTCTCTCTCTCTCTCTCTCTCTCTCTCTCTCTCTCTCGTGTGTGTGTATGTGTTTGTGTGCAAGTGTAGATACATCTCATCACTTCAGTTATTAAAGTGGAAGCTAAGTGACTTGCTTCAAGCAACATATAGACTAATTTTAAGACTGTAAGCTGTCCTGGCTTTGTCTCACGACCATCCATTTTTTTTCTTTTCCTCAGTTTCTTATTTTATCTTTGTGTTTGTGAGTGTGAGTGCCTGCTAAGTCTTGAATCTCAAATACACAGCTCCATCAGCTGTGAATTCACTCTGGTTGAAGTCACACCTTCAGGGGTTCTGGTTATATGGCCAACGATGCCTTCCCAGATCAGCAGGTGCACGGACAGCTAAGAATAAAGAGGAGCATCTGGGTTTGTGAGTCAGACCTAAATTAGAACCTTGGCTCCCCCATAGTAGCTTTCCTGAACTTCAGTTCCCTCCTGTGCAGTATGAGCTAAAAACTTCTACCTCCTTGTTTGGGTTTACTTATAAAGTTTTGGTCTCAGGCTCCCTGATTTTCACACATTCCTTCTTCCAAATTCCTGCAAAGGGCTTTAAATTTTATGGTCACTTTAAAAACAAAACAAAAAAAAAAATTTTTTTTTTTTTTTTTGGTTTTTGGGTCACACCCGGCAGTGCTCAGAGGTTACTCCTGGCTCTGGGCTCAGAAATTGCCCCTGGCGGGCACAGGGGACCATATGGGATGCCGGTATTTGAACCACCGTCCTTCTGGATGTAAGGCAAATGCCTTACCTCCACGCTATCTCTCCGGCCCCTAAAAAAATTTTTTTATACAAACATTATCTGTTTCAGGCTACACAAAACTTGCTCTTCCCTAACCCCCCAGAGGGACTTCAGGCATAAATAAAATTCTGTTCCAAGCATGTGGCATTTGCAATAGGTGCTCAATACAGGCTACTTTCCTCCAGAACCTATCCCAGAAAGCACATAGGAAAGACAGGAAAGCTCTGGCGTGCTTGATCCCTTTAATGCCCCCACATACTGTCATTCAACAGCCCAGCCCCCATTCCAAAAGTGGTGCAGGGCCAGCATGAGGGGCATTAGCCGGACTGGTTCTGGAATTGGTGCTCCTTGGTTCTGATGTGGTCATGGATCCAGTCAAGGTAGCGGCTGACTTTTGTGTAGACACCATAGTTATGCAGGCGCCCACAGCCCTCGCCCCAACTCACCAGGCCCACCAAGAACCAAGTGTCCTGGAAAGCGGCAACCATAGGACCCCCACTGTCGCCCTCACAGGCATCCCGAGGGTCCCCCAGGATGCCTGCGCAAAGCATGTTCTCCGTGACTCGGTTTTGCATGACCTGGATGCACTCGCTGTGCGATGCCACGGGAATCTGGATGAAGTTGAGTATGGAGGTGCGGTTCTTGCTGGTCTCGCTGCGGAAGCCCCAGCCGGTCACCACCGTCTCCTGGCCCACCTGCGTGAGCTCACGCTCCGAGAGGCCTTTGTCGGGGAGGCAGATGGGCACAATGTTTTGCGAGAGCGGGGCGGGCTGTGCTAGGTAGAGCAGCGCTATGTCGTTGTCTGTGGTTTTCTGGCTGTAGTTGGGGTGGATGAAGATCTCCTGGATATTTATGTCCACCTCCGTGTTCTCCCAGCGCCGCAGGTTATACTCCCCTGAAAGACAGAGGGGGCTGTCAACGTGGACCTGGGAGATGTCCTCCGCCCTGGTAGAGGGCAGAAGTGGTCACCCTAAACATGCCTGAATCTCAGGTTTCTATAGGGTAATGGCCTGGAGGGGTGACACAAAGGGAGGTAGAAGGTAGTTGTGAATTCAGGGCTTACTCATGACTGGAGCAATATGTGGGTCCTCTTTATTCCCTGGAAACTCAGGGTACAGAGTAGACTCACAAAGGGAACATGGTATTAGGGCAGCTGGCGAAACAAGATTCTTATCAGTATAGAGCAGGCAACGATCTGGCATGTCCGTACCAGAGCACAAGGCTGAGGGATATGAAAGATGGGCTGAGGGCGAACAAGGCAGGACCAGCAAAACACACAGAGAAGAGCTCTTGGGACAAGGGTTCTGCCAGGTAGAAAGATCTGGATGACACACACAAGAAACAAGATCTTCTCAGGCAAGGCCAGCAGTTTCTGTAAGGGGACTGATGGAAAACTATAAGCAGGAGCCAGAGAAATAATATGGACAGAGTGCTTGCCTTGCATGTGGCTGACTTGGGTTCTATCTCCAGCACCCCAGATGGTCTCCCAAACACCACCAGAAGTGGTCTCTTAATATAGAGCTGGGAGTAAGCCTGTGTGGGGGGCCCCAAAACAAAATTAAAAGTTAAAAAATGTGAGCCAGAGAGATAGCACAGCTGTAGGGTGTTTGCCTTGCACGCAGCCAATCCAGGACAGGTCCCCCGAGCCTGCCAGGAGCGATTTCTAAGTGCAGAGCCAGGAGTAACCCCTGAGCACTGCCGGGTGTGACCCAAAAATCAATCAATCAACCAATAAATAAATAAATTCAACTGGGAAAAGAAAAGTGTCCATCTGGAGCTGATAGCACGGTGGGTAGGGAGTTTGCCTTGCACACAGTAAACCCGGATTCGATCCCTGGCATTCCATATGGCCCTCCGAGTCTGCCAGGAGTAATTTCTAAGTGCAGAGCCAGAAGTAACTCCTGAGTGCCGCCAGTGTGATCCAAAAACAAAACAAGACAAAAAGTGCTTATCTTTAAAGGGAGGGGGCAGATTCGATGCAAAACTGCAAGAGTTCACAGGTCATTGCTTACACTGGAGAGATGATTTATATGCTCATATCCAAAACATCTTTTTATTTTTTTTTATGGTTGTGGACACCCCTCCACCTGCCTCACACTGGGAAGCCAAAAGCTGCTATGCAGAAGCTAGGGTCCCACCGTATGAAGCCAGGGGCCCAGGCCCTGTGGAGACTTTGTGAATCTCTGCACCCAATGGTTCTAGTAGCCTACACACAGCATGTTCCACATGAGTGAAGAAGCACCCATGTGTACAACCCCCTAACACACAATACAACTGTATAGAAGTATCAAGGCACAGCTTTGAAAGAGTTCCCAGATGACAAACAGAAGGTTTTACTCTATAAAATCCCACCACACGAATGCTGGAGTCTGTGCACACCAAAACTCTTTGCCCCAAATTCTTTGCATGAAGCTTAGGAAACCTCTTCTTTTTTATAAGAACACCACCCTGTGTTGCTAAGGGGCCAGGAGTCACTTTCCACTGCACAGGCCTGAGTATGCAGTGCTTAGGTCAATGCTGGAAATGTTCATAGCAGAGCCATAAACAGTGCATAGCCCAATGCCACCAGGCAGTACTCAGCAGCCACTAGAAGCACAGCAGGTAGTACTGAGGGATGAGGGCTTGCAGTGTTGAGATCAAACCCAGGGCCTCACACATGCCAGGTAAGTGTTCTACTTTGAGCTGTATTGTTAGGACCTCCAAACCTAGTGAGCCTGTCTGGTATCACCCCTTCCTGAGGTCTCTGGTGGCCCCAGCACACCTAGCCTGACAGTGAGTTTCTTCGTGTTTTCAAAGCAGTGGGCCGCTGTCAGCACCCAGAACGTATGGATGAGCACTGCTCCACAGACCAGCTTCTTTTTTGAGTCCAGCAGGATCACCTAGAAAAGGTTGAGTTAATGATAGCACAGTTTTAGCAACCTGAGGCAGGCTTCCCAGTCTCAGCATAGCCCCACCATCTTAGATTTGCTAACCTGAAGCACTAGAAGCACAAACTCATCTTTCCTGGCTTCCCTGGTCTCATGAGTCCTGATGTAGAGCTCTCCTCAGCACTTTCTATTTAGAATGTTCTTTGGAGGTGGCCTGTTCGTTCCACTGTACCTTGCTGCCTTTGTCCTTTGACACTATTCCTAGTGTCTTTCTCATGACACCAAGAGAATTCTTTGCCTCTCTGAGGCACAGAGTAGCTTCAGGTCTTTAGGATGCTTTCTAAAGATGCCAGGATGCCATGAGCATCCCACTGGACTTTGCTCCACCCTTGTCCTGCAAGCACTCTATTCTAGTTATTTTGCTGTTTACTTGGGGACCATAGCCCCAAGGCCTCTTAGGGGGATCAAGTATCAGCTCTGGTGGTGAAACTCGAAAGGTGGTATGGCAAAGGGATTGTGACTCTCCTGGTCCTCTCCCTAAGCCAGACCTCTAATAAAACAGTGTTAACTTTTTGGCTCTTTAGCTCAGAATTTAATTCTGCAGTCTTTCCCTCCCCTACCTCCCCCATCTCTGTTAGGACTGTTCATCGACCCCAACTACTCCTCAAACCCCCCCGGCTCCAACCTATACCCCTGGTATTGACACCCCCAGCAGGCAATAGCAGCACTTCCCATCCCACTCTGTGCTTCCAGGGTCAGGAATGCATAGGCCACTGCCCTCCTACTCACCTGCCAGGGGCTATCACCCCATTTAGTCATCTTCCCCATGATAAGTCGTGGATCCATCTGTTCTGCTTGTTCTGTGTCACGCTTCAGGTTCTTACGACGTCTCTCGACTTGTTTAACTGGCTTCCCACAAGGGAACTTTACTAAGGGTAGGGGAGGCATTGAGGACCTGTCCATACTACTCTCAACACAGCCCTCCCTTCTTTGTGTGCCTCAAGCTTGCAGGTTAGCTTGCTAAATTGTAGGACTCCAGCAATGCTCAAATAGATAAGATGGTCAGTCAACAAACAGTGTAAGTGACGAGTGACAAAGAAATGACAAGTCAGAACAAGCCACCATTTCTTCCCTAGTAGGATGCTCCCAAATTCCTAAGAAAGGTAAGGAGGTGGCAGGAAGCCTCAGAGAGCTTCAAATATTTTTCTAAGGAAAGTAAATATGTACCAGGGACTGAGGGCTGGAAGTCTATCAGATTACCCCATGATGGCATTTTGGCTGGACAGAAAGATTCTGATGTAGTGCATAGATCACAGAGAACTATCTGCAAAGAAATGATTGAGTAACAGAGAATGGACATGCAATGACAGTGACACTCTAGATGGGAACAACAGATGTGATCTTAGTTCACTAACATAGTTCACCAACCGAGGAAGCAAAATTGGATATACAGTTTACAGTATACAGACATGCTACTTTGCAAACACCTAGAATACCAGAAACATCCAAGCTTCTGATGAAGGAAGTATATTGGGGATGCAGACCAGAATACTAAGAGCTTGTAAAAGAAATGACAAGGGTCCTGACTTCTGTCCAAGCACTCACCAGTAGCTCAGCATTCCTTTCACCCTTACAGAAGCTTACAGGTGGGTTCTTTGTGGATAGTAAACCTGACACTGTGGGCTGGGGACCAGACCCCACCACAGATGAGACATGTGCAAGGTTAGTGAAAGTCACAAGACTTCTTCAGGGTGGACAGATGCCAGCTTCCACTCCTACCCAGTCAGGCTGCAACTCCAAATATGAACCTGAAGGATTTCTATGGTAGAGTAGGTCATCTAAGGAAAATATCCAGTGTCTCGAACATGGCTGACTTGGTTCTAGCCCCAGCATCCCATATGATACCCTAAATACGATCTGGAGTGATCTGTGAGCACAGAGTCAGGAGTAAGCCTAAAGTATGGCCCAAATTCTCTCCCCTAAAAGAAAACAGCAAAGGGGCCCGGAGAGATAGCACAGTAGCGTTTGCCTTGCAAGCAGCCGATCCAGGACCAAAGGTGGTTGGTTCGAATCCCGGTGTCCCATATGGTCCCCTGTGCCTGCCAGGAGCTATTTCTAAGCAGACAGCCAGGAGGAACTCCCGAGCAACGCCGGGTGTGTCCCAAAAACCAAAAAACGAAAAAAAAAAAAAAGAAAGAAAGAAAGAAAGAAAGAAAGAAAGAAAGAAAGAAAGAAAGAAAGAAAGAAAGAAAGAAAGAAAGAAAGAAAGAAAGAAAGAAAGAAAGAAAGAAAGAAAGAAAGAAAGAAAGAAAGAAAGAAAGAAAGAAAGAAAGAAAGAAAGAAAGAAAGAAAGAAAGAAAGAAAGAAAGAAAGAAAGAAAGAAAGAAAGAAAGAAAGAAAGAAAGAAAGAAAGAAAGAAAGAAAGAAAGAAAGAAAGAAAGAAAGAAAGAAAGAAAGAAAGAAAGAAAGAAAGAAAGAAAGAAAGAAAGAAAGAAAGAAAGAAAGAAAGAAAGAAAGAAAGAAAGCAGCAAAGGGCCCAGGCAGGGGGGACTGAATCAATCCATCACTTGTGCCCTTAGAATCCATAAAGAAAAGCTCTCAGGCAACAGATCCATCAAGCAATTCTTTGCAACTTCCTGTGATTTTCGCTATTTCAAAATCAAAGCTAGGAAACAATTTAGTAAAAAAGATTCGAATTTAAAGAAGGAAGAAACACAAATTTAAAAAAATAAAAAAATAAAAAAAGATTCGAATTTAAAGTGGTAGGAGGCTGGAAATGTGACTCAGCAGTATAGCACAGGCCAGACCTGAGTTCAAAGCCAAGCACCACAAAACAATAGCAACAAAACGACAGACGGAAAGACAAATAGACAGACAGATAGATAGATATAGACAGGCAAACACACAGACAGACATGAACCACGAAGAGAGGGGAAGAAATAAAATTTTCTATTTTCCTGTTTTTAGGTCACCTCTGGAAGTGCTCAAGGGTTACTCCTAACTCTGTGCTCAGGAATTACTCTTGGTGGTTTTCGGGGGACCATATGGGATGCCAGGGAGCCAAGCCAGGTTGTCAGTATACTAAGCAAGCAAACACCTTAAGCACTCTGCTATTTCCCCAGACTACTTCATAGAAATTTAATCCAGGAAAAAAATAGAAAAGGAGGCAAAATCACACAGTTCCTGACTCTCCTGAAAAACCAAAGGTAAACAGATGGAGTAGGATCGTGGACAGGGGCTTTTGGAACGAAAAGCCAGGCTAAATGGATAGATAGATAGAGAGGCTGTAATCTGTCAGAGTTAGCGAGTTGAGCCCCGTCTAATGGAGTGATCCAATTGAGAGTGGGCAAGAGAAAACAGGCAAGCACAGCTGCCTGGAGCCTCCCTTTAAAGAATGCAGCCTGTCCTCGCTCAACCGCAGATAGCCCCCGTAATCCCCCACCCCAAACCCCGACAGATTCACCTGTGGGCTGGCACTGCAAGCCATCTTCCGCTAGCTGATAGCCAGGCGCGCACTTGCAGCGGCGGTGACCCGACTCCTCCAGGCAATAGTGCGCGCAGTCTCCGTTGTCTATGGAGCAGTTAGAGAAGCGCACCTCTGCGGGGCATAGTAGGGCCATCTTGTGACACAGCGCCCTTGAAGCTACCCTTGGGCTGCGCCCTCCCCGTTCTGGGAATCGGCGCCTCCACTAACAGCTCACCGTGTGCGCAGTAGCGTCCCTCCCAGCCCTGGTTGCAGTCGCAGCTGAAGCCACCGATGCCGTCGATGCACCTGCCATGGCCACAGCATGGGCTGTGGCACGGGTGCTCCTGGAGCGTTGTTGAGCACTGATCCTCGTCTGCAGCGTGGGATGAGGGTGGCATTGTCACTGGTACCGCCAGTCCCCTCCCTGGCCCCCAAACGGTGCAGAGACCCCATTAGGGCCAAGAGTCGGGAGTGCACTCACCATGGTATTTAGACCAAAAAGTCAGCTGTGGAGAGAAGCTTCATCAGGGGCCATCAACTGGTTGCCTCGGGGGGTCCCACAGGGCAGCTTAGGGGTCTAACCCAGGGAAAGAGGGCAGTCTCCAAGTGGCAGGGGAAAGAAGGCTTTGGTGTCTCTGTCCCAAGAATCAGCCAAGTTCCTCTGTGACCCCTTATCTACACTGCGACCCTTGAACAACACGGTGTTGCCCTACAGCAGGAAGCTGTGCTCAAGACTGTCTGCAACCATAGAAGGTCACTGTAATGGAAGGCTGTTTTGTCCCCTTGCAGTCCCTTATCACTCAGCCCAGCTTTCCAGGACTGCTCAGACATCAGGAGTGGTGCTGACTCAGCCTGAATCTCCTGCAAGTGAACACCAGCACAATGTGGTGAAACACAGATTTCTGTTCAAACATTTGGGCCAGGGACTGTGGATATGGCTCAAAGTACTAGAGAGCAACTGCCTTGCATCTCTGCTCTGCATGGTTCCAGAGCATACCCCAGGGTTGCCTTGAGCTGAAGCAGCCCCAGGTCAAGTATCACCAGGAGTGACCCATGGGCCCCCTAAGCACTGCTTATGAATCCCATTCTACCCCCTCCAAATAAGAAAATTAAGCTGAATGATATGTCTCAGTAGTAGAGACTTAGCCTTGCATGTGTGAGGCCCTAGGTTCTACCCCAAGTAAAACATTTTCACAAGCAAAACAACCTATGGCAACAGGGACTGCTTTTAAAGAAGTTCCATCTGCTGCTCTCCAGAACAAATAATATGTGGACAGAGCATGGTCAGGTCATACACAACCTGCTCAGCAGGGGCCTGGGCACCAGCAAAGATAGAAACTTCTATCTATCTAGGGACCAGCCAGGAAAGGCACAGGCAAGGAGGAATGAACTATGGAAGGCAAGGGAGGAGTCAGTTGAAGGCACCAAAGTGTTCTCCTTCTAAAGCTGATTGCAGAGCTCTACTCCTCACAGTCATATGGGCCGTGACTCAACAACCTCCTTAGCCTGCTTTTTGTCCCTCAAAGCTAAGAGAAAAAAAGGCTTCCCTCATGCCCTGGGGTCCAGTCTGCTGCTCTATCCTCTGCCTGTCAGTTGTCATCTTTCCCTCTAGATCCAGTGACAGGAGTCTTACAGTTTTATCCACATCTTGGAAAATCTCTTGGGCCTCCTCGAAGTCACAGATCTCCTCGATGCATTCCCGCTCCAGGTTGCTGGCCCGGAGCTCCTCCAGGAAGGTGTTGGCACGTTTGCGGATGCGCAGCACCTGGTGGGCACTCTCACTGCTGTAGAACACTGAGTCTAGTGGGGGAACAGGGGGACCCATTTGGTCCAGAGGCCTGAAGTGGACCACCTGGTGGCAATACTCCAGTTCTTCTATTTCCTGCCACATAAGCCAATATTGAAACAGAGGACAGGAAACAGCCATTCAAATCTTCCTCTGAACTTCTTCTGACTTCTAGGTGAACTATAGTGTTACATCTATAAACCTCAATTTACCTATCATACAATGAGATGGTCCCAATGCTTACATGTATGAGGCCCTTTTACTGCAGGCATACCCACACACATACACAGAGAAACATACACACTCACACTTATATACCAAAGAGATATGTTCATAGTTACCTGGCATAGAAAAGAGCATCAATGATACGTACCATATATTGTTTTTATCAAGACTGTAAAGTTGAATTCCCCTCATTTTGACTCAGCTTGGCCCAATCCTCCTTCCCCCCTTTCACTTCCCCACTCCTGAAGATCCCTTCCATTGGCCAAACACAGTGGGAAGCCAGCCCCTGCCACACAGTGAGCAGCACCAAATGTCTCCTGGGCTCTGAGATGTGTCTTTAGACAAGAGGAAACAGAAGCCAAGTTGAAAAGGAGTGAGCCGGGGGACTGAATTAGAGAGCTTCAGTATAGTAAATGAATGCAAAGACCAGAAAATGCATCCTCAAGAAGGGAAAGCTTTATGGGGTTGGGCCTAGCCAGGGGAATCAATTGTCAACTGTCAATCAGCCCAGAAAGATGGCTTATTTCCTTAAGTAAACCAGGCTTTGGAGTAGAACAGGAAGCTCATTTCTCTCCTACAGACACTACTTCTGGATAGTGGAGAAAGGGGATCCAGGGGAAGGGGCAAGGCAAGAGAGCTCCACATGTACACTTAGGAGTAGTCTCAGGGCAGTGGGACTGTGTCCTGGATCTTTAGTCAGTCAGAGAGAGTAGATGGAAATAGAAGACCCAGGGAACCCTGTAACCCATTCTCCTAGGTGCAATCAAAAGCTCTAGGAAATCACAGCAGACTCTCCACCACACTAAAGATGGTGATACACTCTAAACCCCTGTGTCCCAGGAGAGCCTCCATGGGACTATTATTCATTCATTCACCACCTGCCCCACTCCTGTCTCCCCACAGGCTCACAGGAGATGGTAAAAGGCATGAAGGCCTGGACAGGTTCCAGAAAAGGTTTTATCAAGTTCTTCTCCCAGGGTCCCAGTTGGCCTTACCAAGAGAAGCAGGTGTGCCGGAAATTCCCCAGAGGGTCAGCAGCAGTACAAGGCTTGCAAGCGGCCACATTCTGAAGTTGCTGACACCTGTCTGAGAAGGACTCCTGAGCTTCCAGCAGGCCCACAAGCCCACCCCCATGTGGGAGATAATACAAAGGCATCTCCTGCCTGCTGTTGTCAGGGCAAAGGATGGGGCTGGCATAGAGAGCCACCTGGTACATAGATCACCTTCATTCTGTTTGACTAAAGCCACATCACTGGCTCTGAGACTGAAGATGAAGAGAGAAAGTGACTGAGTATGAGGTCCTAGTGAGGATCAAAGAGGGCTCAGCATAGAGGTGCTTGGCAGATGGCCCAAAATAATCATGGCCTCCCTTGCTCCCATCTTCTGTAAAAGCTGGTAGGTGGTGCTTGTGCTGATGTAAGATCAGGCTAAGAATATTAGCTAATCTTTCTTGGACACTCACATTGCCCTTCATGCAATTTTTGTATAGTTCAGAGGCCAGGCCACCATGCCAGATAAACTGCAAATCTCAGCTCTAGAACAGTAGCATTGGGCAAGAAACCGAACAGTTCCATGCCTGTCTTTTCTCATTTATAAAATTGATAAAAAACACAACTACATTTCTGCTTACCAGAATTACTATGAAAATTAAATTACTTCATCTATTTAGAGTTCTAAAAATATGCCATGCTTATAGCAAATATTTAGTAAAATGTTTAGTAAACATTTGCTATTAGTTTAAGGGCTCAACACCTCCCAAAGTTGTCACTCCATTTCTAAATAAATTAGGGCTCAGCAGACATTATGCAGCTTCTCAAAAATTTAGAAATTGGGGCCGGCGAGGTGGCGCTAGAGGTAAGGTGTCTGCCTTGCAAACGCTAGCCAAGGAAGGACCGTGGTTAGATCCCCCGGCGTCCCTATGGTCCCCCAAGCCAGGGGCAATTTCTGAGCGCTTAGCCAGGAGTAATCCCTGAGCATCAAACGGGTGTGGCCCCCCAAAAAAGTTTAGAAACATTGGAGATAGCAGAGCTCTGTGTGATAGCCAGATCTGTGTGACTCTAGGCCTGGATTTTTTACCCCAAACCTCAAACCCCAAACCAGAGGTGCCCCACAAGGCCACAGAGATAGTTCTATTCCCCAAGACCACACTGAGTGGGTTAACCAATCTTCTCATCTGCACCTCCAATAACCTCCCTCAGAGATTATTTCTGGCATTTATTTAAAATCAGATACCCCAGAGGTGGGGGTGGGGACAGTGGGGAGCTTTGAGCTCCTAGCTTCCTCTGGTGATGACCCTCAGCTTCAGAGACCCTAACATCATTTTCACCTGTCCCAGAGTCTGGATAGTAGGCATATGAGTGGGATCCTGTGAACGGTGGCCCCCAGACAGGAAGAACGCTAACCAGTGCCTGTCCTAGCCAGTGCATAAGCCCTGATTGCCCTTAACTCCAGGTTTCCCCAGCCTCTAGAACTCTTGCTCTAGTATCCCACCCTCACCCTGCTCAGCACCCCTCACAGACCTGCCTCGAAGAGGACTTACTGGGGTGGGCCGTGCAAAAACAGCCAGATCGTCCTCCTGCCGCCATGACAGCCTGGAACTCAAGTTAATCCATAACAGCAAATATTTGTTCAGCCCTCAGAGCTGGAGCCTCCCTCTCCACAGATTAACAAACAAGTTCCTGACTCTGGACAGCTCTGTTTTCCCAGAGCCCACCTCTGTCCACCCTGCAGGGGATGGGACAGTTCACATGGTACAGATCTGTTCTCTGAGCCTCATCACAGGTCATTTTTGTAGATAGTGTTTTTTTTACCCAGATTTTCACAATTTACATAAAGTCACCATGGATAACCCGAGTCAAGATGCCAATAAGGATAACATACCCTGTGTCAAGAGCCAGTACCAACATAAAAGAACATTATCAATTATGTCCTGACCAGCCATCCCCATGGCTGATGCAAAATATGAAAAGTTGTGCCTCTGTGTGTCCCTTACATAGTGGGGAATCTTTTCTAAAATTTCAGTTTCAATAATTCCACAATTGTTTCCACAATTACACGTGACTATTCCTGAAACCAGAGCTGTTATAGGACAATCTGAGGACAATCTTGTATTACTCACAACATCCACTTTGCTGGTATGCAGCAGATGGGTGGGTTTTCCTGTTACCTTCTGTCCTCTTGGTGAATATGTGAGAAACATTTAAAATGATACAAAAAGGCTGTAGTCACTGGGTGACAGGGCTGCAGACAGGAAGAGAAGAAGTAAAGGTGACTCACATCTCTGGCCAAGGTCTGCTGTCCATCAGATCAGGCTTCCTTCATCCACTGGAGCACTGAATCTCACTTCTCCATCTGCATCACTGGGATCCCCTTCCACATAGCTATGTGACACACCTGCCTCTTAGGACCACTCTGGGAAGTACCCCAGCTCATTCTACCTGGTTTTCTCTCCCAGATATTCACCCTAGGGCCCAGGAGCTGGGCCTCCATGTTTAGTCCATGCACACTGATATAGGTTCTAGAGCCTGGCTTTTCACATCTACAGATAAGCCTGCTGTAGATGAGGATGGCATCACTGCACAGAGAGGCGCTGAGAACCAAGACTCCAGAGAATTAGAATCAAAGGAAAGAGCAGGAGTGGGCCCAGTCTCCAGGTGACCAGGATACATCCTGGTTTTGAGGGCCCCACGCTTTTCTTGCACACCCTCCTTTCCTTCCATCAATGGAACCACAGTGATCCTGGCAGCCAGATGTGAAATGCCATGCATCAGGTCCTGAGATACTACATAGTCCATGCGAGAGGGCAAAGGTAATGGACTGAAAGTCTATATGGCATGTTATCTCTTGGTGGCTTTAGGGAAGAGGGAAATCAGCACAAGTTAGGGTGGCCAAGGCAGGCTACCTGAAGGAAGTGATACTTTAAGTGGGCATCGGAGGGCAGAGGAACCCAGGGGAGCTCAGCAGTAGGGAAATTAATGACAATGGGAAGGGGACTGACAATTAGAGCTTGGAATGGAGCCCAGGATGGATGGACTGTGACAGCGACAGTGACCATCTGTGGCAGCTTGCCTGAAAAGGGAAGATGTGCTAAGATCTCTCTTACCAGGCAAAATCATGCAGCCCAAGTGCTTGACCACACAAGAGGGGCAGTCGCACAGCTGTGAAACTTGTAAAAGTACTTATTGCACCCATGTTCGTGGCCATGAATCTCTCCTGTTAGTCTGCATGGCTGCTGTTCTGTTCTGGGTTCTTCCTCCTCCCAAATCCTCCAAACACACACACACACACACACACACACACACACACACACACACACACACACACACACACACACACACACACGCAAGTGTTTCCTAGAACCCCATTTCTCCTCACCAAACTTCTCGGGTTCACTCGCGTTCCAGCCTAGCACTGGCTGTCAATGCCACAGGAAGTCTAACTAAAGTGAAAACACTGATCAGAACCTGCATATCCGGCCCGGAGAGATAGCACAGCGGCGTTTGCCTTGCAAGCAGCTGATCCAGGACCAAAGGTGGTTGGTTCGAATCCGGTGTCCCATATGGTCCCCTGTGCCTGCCAGGAGCTATTTCTGAGCAGATAGCCAGAAGTAACCCCTGAGCACCGCCGGGTGTGGCCCAAAAACAAAACAAAAAACAAACAAACAAACAAACAAAAGAACCTGCATATCCACCTCACATTTGGAGCGATCTAGATGACAGCCTCGTGCTTTTCTGGGGGTACCTGCATCATTGCATCCTCATTGGCTGGCAGTATGGAAGAACTGTGTTACCTCCCCAACACAGGGAATGAGTCGACCACCAGGAATTATTTCTGATATCTGAAAGAGTTGTAAACCTTGCGGGAGAGGCGAGATGTCTTTATTCATTTGCAATGAGTTTCCAGCAGGGGGAGCTGCTCTAGTGCCGGGCAGATAACTGGCAACTATTCAAATTGCTACCTCACCAGCAATTCCGTGTGGGCCACTGATTAACTTTATCTGCCTCTGGGGTTTCGCTTCCCAGCTGTGAGTCACCCCAAGTGGGTGATTGAATTCAAGCTGGCCAATTTCAAGTGTCTGAACAGGACGCTGAGTTATGATTTGAAGAGGAGGGACGTATTTCTGTTGGGAGAATTTTGCTGTATTTGTAAACATGCTGGCAAAAAAAAAAGGAAAGAAAAGCCAAATCCTTGGATCTTTGGATGAAAAGACTTGGAGGCTTAGGATGCAACTAACAGTAGAATTTACAAAAACCTCGTCTTTGGGCACAAGAGGGCTTATCTATCTACTTATTTATTTGATTTTTGAGTCACATACTGCTGTGCTCAAGATTAATTCTTATCTCTGCACTCTGGAATTACTCCTGGCAGTGCTCTGGAAACTATATGGGTGCTAGAGATTGAATCCAGGTGGGCTACCTTGCAAGGCAAGTTCCCTCCCAGTTGTACTATCAGTCTGGCCCCAGAATAGGCACAGGCGGTATAGTCCTCAACTTATCTTCTTCCTACCTTTTAATTTCTTAGTCTCATTTTCCAAATCTATAAAATGATGCAAATAATAGCAATTCACCTTGGATTTTTTTTATTAATTTACTTTATTTAAAGAAGATGTGTCATATAGTTGACACAGTTGGTTGTATTACATTAGTTTCCAGATAAGTGAAAGCAGAATTATTTTAAAAAAAAAATAGAAAAAGAAATAAAAGAGGAACAACAAAAAAAGTACAGCAACAAGCAAATTTGTGAAAATTGAACATTAATTGAGTTCACTTACATATTGATATCCAATGGGTGTGTCCCTACACAGATAATAGTATTAAACAAAAATGAAGTTGTTATGGTCACAAATGTGGCTGCCACAGTCCATGAATTGAAATCACTATTGCTGATACTGCAGTGTTTTTGGAGCATGTTTTCAGCTGCTAAGTTTTCTAGGACATGAGAAAGAGGAAGAGTGGGGGAGAGAGAGGAAAGAGTGTCTGCACTCACTTAAAAAAATACTGGTGATATTAGCCCAGATACAGATATACCTGGAATTTTTATCAGATTGGTGTCTCTGCAGAGAGCCTAAAGAAGTAGTGAAGCAGAGTAATAGGCAAAGTGGTGATTATGGATGGTGGGAGCAGCAGGCATGGCTTTGGTAGGGCAGGGACTAGGACTGTTTTTTTTTCTCCCAAGATTGCCAAGTTTTCAGATGAGAGCCAGTGTACCCAGGATTTTTCACTGGTTGGTTTATATGTTTCAAGAACAAAGTCAGTCCATGGAGCTGACCACGTGAAGACATGGTGATGAAGTTTGTGAGTGGTTGTTTTAAGGATTAAATTAAGTATTTTCTACAAAGTGGGCAGGACTTTGAATTTAGCAGGCCCAACCAGCAAATGTCTCTCTAGGCTCTCCAAAAAAATAAAATTTTACCTTTGCTTGGATCAAAACTCAGTGTGAATGGAAGCTGAACTTAGAAATGCCTGTGAACCGAGGGCAAAGGTAAGCCAAGAAAGGAATGGGGATAGTATAGTGTCCTTGGACTCTGAGAACTCAACCATACCTAACCTAATCCATCAGCATTCTTCCCTGGTTTTCACTGATACTGGTAGAAGATGTGTGAGAACAACTTGAGCATTCTGACTCAGCAGAGCAGTTAGAGCTGAGAGTGGAGACGGGACAGAAGACTGCCACTGTGGCTTGCGCATGCCCTGTGCCTACTGCTCTGCCCAGTTCTGACATGGAAGTGAGATGGTTCAAAGCTCACCCAGATGAGGTGGGGAGAAACCAAACACTCTAAGAAGTACTCCACTGAAAGGCAGAGTTGAATAAATGCATCAAAGTCAGCACAGAAGTTCTTTTATTTTATTCATCATCTACATTAAGTTATATGCAGTAAAAGTTATTCATTTTACTAGAACTTTGGTGGTGAATCTGATGAGGCTTATAACAGTATGAAACTGTATTCCTGCTATAAATATAAGTGCATATCTATCTATATCTATATTTACCTATCTATATCTGTATTTATATATATATATGAGTATAACCTAATGATAATTAAGTACAATTACATGTTTTAAGTTGAGCCAGAGGGATAATACAATGGGTAGGATATTTCCCTTTTATGCAGCTAACCTAGATTTGATCTCCAGCACCACATATGGTTCCCAAAGCTTGCCAAGAATAATTCCTGAGCACAGAGCCAAGAGTAACTCCTGAGTACCATCTGGTGTAGCAAAATATATGTGTGTGGATTAGTTTTGTTTTGTTTTTTCTTTTTGGTTTTTGGGCCACACCAATGACACTATGGATGTCACTCAGGGTGACACTCAGGGGTTACTCCTGACTATGCACTCAGAAATAGCTCCTGGCTTGGGGGACCATATGGAATGCAGGGTGATTGAACTGCAGTCTGTCCTAGGTTAGCACATGCAAAGCAAACACCCTACCATTGTGCCACCCTTTCGCCACATATGTCTTAATTTTTTTTAATTTATTTATTTTGTTTTTGGATTTTGGGGCCACATACAGTAGTGCTCAGGTTTTACTCCTGGCTCTGTACTCAGGGATCACTCTGAGGAGCTCTGGGGAACCATATGGGATACCAGGGATCCAACCTACATTGGCTGCTATGCACCTTTATAAATAAACATCAGTATAAACTACATTATATTCACCACTACATGTCAAATTCCAGAGCTAGGGTATGACTAAAGTAGTAGAGTACATGTTTTACATATTCAAGGTCTGGGGTTCCCTCCTTTGTGATTCACTGGCTCCCTGAGCAACATTGTATGTTACCTAGGTAGCCCCTAAGTATTGTAATCCTTCAAAAAACATTTATTTTCATGTTTCATTGTAAAATTGACCCTTTTATGTAATTTACCTATGCTCCTTCCCTCTAATAACCACTAACTTGATCTAACCATCTAAAATTATATTCATTTAGGTTTGTTTGTTTTTCCAATCTCTCATATAATAAGATTCATTCCTTTTTATGTTTTTATGTTTTTATTTTTAAAATTCACTCCTTGGGGACCAAAGTAATAGTATAACATGTAGGACATTGGTCTTGCATGCAGTCAACCAGGGTTCAATTCCTGGCATCTCAAATAGTCCCCTGAGTGCATCAGGAGTGATTCCTGAGTGAAGAGTCAGTAGGAACTCCTGAGGACTGTCAGATATGGACCCAAAACAAATAAATATTTTAAGAATAAAATAAAAACTCTTTGCTACTGTTGATATGATCTGCTCTATCCCGTCTCTAATGTCTTTAGTTGAAAGGATTAGTTTGATCAATTTATGGGACTGGCAGCAGAAAATAGTATAAATATGGGCTTTTTTGGGTTTGCTTGTTTGGTTGGTTGGTTTTTTGGGCCACATACGATGATGCTCAGGGGTTACTTCTGGCTATGCACTCAGAAATTGCTCCTGGCTTGGGGGACCATATGGGATGCCGGGGATCGAACTGCAGTCTGTCCTAGGTCAGCAGCATGCAAGGAAAACGCCTATCGCTGAGCTACCGCTCCCGCCTCCGGTTTGTTTGCTTTTAAGTCATACCTAGGATTATACCTAATTCTGCCCTCAGAAATTATTCCTGGCAGGTTCTGGGGACCATATGAGACTGTAGGGGTCAAACCCTGGTAGGCTGTGAGCAAAGCAAATGCCCTGCCAGCTGTTGCTATTGCTCCAGCCCCTGGACTTTTTAAAAATTATTAGTTTGAATGATTTGGGGCCACAGTTGGTGGTTCTCAGTTCTTACTCCCAGCAGTGCTCAGGAAACCATAAAGGGTGTTGGGGATCAAACCCAAGTCAGCCTCATGCAAGGCAAGCGTCATACCTGCTTTACTATCACTCTGACCGCTAATGTGGGCTTAATAAAAGTTGCAAGCCAAATTTTTTTTCCGGCATTCATTTTGATTGCCATATAAAAGGTTTCTTAAAGGTTGCAGATACAGAAATGGTAAAAAGAAAAATGTCCTACTGTAAGCACAAAAACTGTCATTGTTGGGACCGGAGAGATAGCACAGTGGTAAGGTGTTTGCTTTGCATGAGGAAGGACGGTGGTTCGAGTCCCGGTATCCCATATGGTCCCCCGTGCATGCAAGGGGCAATTTCTGAGCATAGAGTCAGGAGTAATCCCTGAGCGCTGTCGGGTGTGACCCAAAAACAAAACAAAACAAAAATTGTCATTGTTAGGGGCTGGAGAGATAGCATGGAGGAAGGCGTTTGCCTTGCATGCTAAGGACAGTGGTTCGAATCCCGGCATCCCATATGGTCCCCCGTGCCTGCCAGGGGCGATTTCTGAGCGTAGAGTCAGGAGTAACCCTTGAGTGTGCCGGTGTGACCCAAAAACTAAAAAAAAAAAAGAAAAGAAAAATTGTCATTGTTATTTCTAATATTATTTTGGTGCTAGTTTAACCCCGATTGTATGTACACCCACTTTTTTTTTCTTTTAATCAGGCTACACCTGGGGTGTCTCCTGGTGGTATTTGAGAGACCTTTTGATCTAGGGGTTGGGCCCACGGCTCCAATATGCCAAATATGCAAACTAGCCTTTTGAGTTATCTTCCCAGCCCAATAATCTTTCCATTTTTTCGTTCCTGTTTTGACAGTCCTGGCAGTGCACCATCTGCAGTGCTCGGAATCAAACCCAGGTCAGTGTAAAGAAAGCACCTTACCCGCTGTAAATTATGTCTGTCCTTATGTTTGGGGTTTAAGAGTCAAGCCCAGCTTGGCTCTCAAACTTGTTATCTGAGATTTCGCCCGAGCCTTGGTCGCTGCCCTCAAGTGTCAACTGATGAAGCAACGTCCAAGGTGTCAGGATGGCACGGCAAGTTCTCCCTCGTCTGGCCCAAAGGGAGCTTTCATGGAAGGCTTCCGGGAGGAGGCACGCCTGGATCTAGGGAGGTTAGTGGAGAGCATCTGAGAGGTGGAGGTGGAGCCGGACCCGGGCGTGAGCTAAGAGGGCGGAAGCCGACCCTGGGCCCGTCCCAGCGGCTGCTATCTCGGACCCACCATCGCCGTCCTAGCCGCTCTCCCGCCTCCGGGCTCTGCTCTTGGGCCTCGGGCGCAGCAGCGGGTCTCCGTCTTTCCGCACCCAGGGTCTGGGGTGGCGAGCGCGCGGGCTGCACCGTGCCCGGAGCCTGCAGGGCGGCCCCTGCCTCGGCCGGTGGAAGCGAGCCCAGCTCGGCGCCCTGCCACGGTCCCGCGGGCGTCTGCTGGCAGCGGGCCGCCCGCTGAGTCAGCCCGTGAGTCAGCGCCCCCGACCGCGCAGGGCCGCCGTGTCTGGGCCCGATGGGGGCTGGGGCGCCTAGAAGGGAGGGAGTGTGTGTGTGTGTGTGTGTGTGTGTGTGTGTGTGTGTGTGTGTGTGTGTGTGTGTGTGTGTGTGTGGCCACTTCCCAGTAGGTGTGTGTGTGTCGATTGGAGGGGTGTGTTTGTGTGTGGTGTGTGGTGTGTGTGTGCGCTTAGAGGGTGTGTGTGTGTGTGTGTGTTTGTGACCACTTCCCAGTAGGTGTGTGTGTGTATGTGTCGATAGGAGGTGTGTGTGTGTGTGTGTGTGTGTGTGTGTGCGCGTGTGTGCGTGTGTGCCAAGTCTGGGCCTGAGCTGGGGGCTGGGGTACAGCAAAGAGGGTGTGTGTATGTGTGTGTGGTGTGTGTGTGCGCCTAGAGGGGTGTGTGTGTGTTTGTGACCACTTCTCTGTAGGTGTGTCTGTGTGTGTGTGTGTGCGCACGCGCGTGTCAACTCTGGGCCTGAGCTGGGGGCTGGGGTACAGCAGAGAGGGTGTGTGTGTGTGTGTGTGTGTGTGTGTGTGTGTGTGTGTGTGTGTGTGTGTGTGTGTGTGTGTGTGTGTGTGTGTGTTTATGACCACACCAGCCATGCTCATCAGGGGTTACTCCTGGCTCTGCACTGACTGTGGTCAGGGGACCACAGGGGATGATGGGCTCGAACCCTATTTGTCTGACTGCAAGGCAAACGCCCTCCCCACTGTACTACCACCACACAGTCAGGCCATGCTGCTAAAGTACTCCAGAGTTTGTCTGCAGCTTAAAACTACTGGCGATCTCAGTTTGTCCTGCACCATATCTGGGGACCCTGCACTCTGCGATGTGGCAGAGTCCCTCACGGGGTCACAGTTTCTTGCTCACTGGTTGTTGCTGTTTGTTATTCATTAACCAGTTAGAGGTCACGCAGTTTCCAGGAAGGCAGTCAGGTCTGCCTCTTTATTGCCTACTGACTCCCAGGAATGTGACAGGGCCTCATCACCTACAGGTTGGGGCGAAACCTGGTCATCAGGACAGACATTTTCTTTTTAACTCAGTAAAGTGTTTGCTTTGAACAGTTGCACCGAAGTACCTGGCTTGCACAGAGATGCACTTTAACCATAGACTGTTTTTTCAATGGTGATCATATATGGATTTAATGATCTCCTAGTAGGTTACAACTACTGAAAAAATGTGATGACATCTAGACATATTTCTCATATCTTAAATACGAAACACAAGTACCATGAAATGGACCCTTAGTTTTAAAATTGAATCACAGTGATTCTTTCACCAATGTCCCCAATTCCTCCCCCGCACCCCATCTCCACAGCCTGTTGAAATTTCATTGACTCAGAAATACCCATCCTGGGAATATACCCCAAAACACAGCAAAAAATGAAAAGGGTTCTTACCTGTTAGCAGAGGCTTCCTGTTCAACCCAGGAGTCAAGAGTAAATTTTACTTTTTTTTTCTTTTTTTAGTTTTGGGATCATATCTAGTGATGCTCAGGGGTTACTCTTGGCTCTGAGCTCAGAAATTAATTCTCTCTCTCTCCCTCACTCCCCCCCTCTCTTTCTCCCTTTCTCTCTCTTCTCTCTCCCTCATGGTTGAAAAATACTGAACCTACGCTATGCTTCTAGACTCCTTTGGCTTAAAACAATCCCAAAATTCCATAAGCAGTTATTCAATAAATCTACATATTTGGCTTGCTCTGAATCCTGGTAACTGGTATGGGAAAGGAAGACACATGATGGTAGAGGGAGAGGGTAAGGATAGGAAGGTCAATAAACTTTAGTGCTGTTTGTATTTCATTCCACATGTTACTTTGATTTTTTCTTTAAAAAACTTTTCTAACTGGATCTAGAGTGATATAGTACAACAAGTAGAGTGTTTGCCTTGCACACAGCTAACCTGGGTTCGATTTCCAGCATCCAATATGGTCTCACAAGCTCACCAGAAGTGATCCGTGAACACAGATCCAGGACTAAGCTTTAAGTGCCACCAAGAATGTCCCCCCCAAATCCCCCAAAATTGTCAAACTTACAGAAAGGGGTCAGGAACATAAGTGACAGTCCTGTATACCCATCACCAAGTTACTGCTGGCTACCCATATGTATCCAGCTTTCCATACCAACAACCCCAATTCCTGCAGATGTCTCCAGCCAGCTGCTGCACTTCCCCAAGTGAAGGAAGGCTCAAAAGTCTTAATGGTCACCCTGACAACTGATCATAGCAGAACTAAGGTGAAAGTAATTTTCTGTCCTGTAGATTATGCCCACTTGGCACTCTCTCAGCTTCTAGTCTGACTGGAAGAGTATCTAGGCATATTCTGAGCAGCTGTGACTGCAGCAGGACCATCAATAAGGAAAGTCTTCACCTACAGTTCTGTCCTAAGTTCTCACTTTGTGGTCACTTGTTTCCTAGCATTTTTTTCACTGAAATGATCCTGTGAGGAGGTGACAGCAAAATCCAAGTAATGAAGATAGAAACTGTATTCTGTTGTAGAGGAGATTCAAAGGTAGTAGAGAATAATGCAAAGCAACAAAAAAGAGATTGGTTGTTTGATGTAGATGTTTATTCATATAGGCCCTTAGGCACTATAAAGTGTCACATTCTGAGGTTCAGTGTCCCTGGAAGGAGCAGATAGTGCAGGTGTTTTGCCAGGATAAGGGTCTTGAAAAATCTGTAAATCAGTGGCTGCTCCTATGAATCCTTCTCTGCAAAAGAGATACACTTGTGCTGTAGTCTGGGCCCCTAAATATGATATGGTTTCTAAATAAACTGACAGCCTACTTTATAAACTAGAAAGTGTTCATTAGTGCTTTGACAGTGAGGAATGCAGCTCTTAAAGGAACAGAAAGTCATGTTTGTTCCAGAGGAAACAAGGGTAGACATTTATTAGAGAAGAGAGCATCACATTGATTGTGGACTCCGTTGCCTGCCCCATAACCATTTCTCTTTCCTTCCTAGCATCTTGATATTGTTCAGAAATCTGCCTTTCTCTAAATACTTGAGGGAAAGCTCACTCATGCCCAAAGTCCTTGCTGCAGCTTCTGGTGGAGTGAGGTTGAGGAGAGTCTCAGCCAGCAGGCTGAATCTCTGCAGGTTATTCCTTGGACTAAGAATTATTTTAGGACTGGGTTTATAATCAAATTTAAGTGTTTAACTATGAAGGTGTATAAAATGAGTGAGAATGAGCAAGTGAACATTCACATGTACCCAGGTATGGTGGCATGGCAGCCTGGCTGCTTAGTCCTGGAGCATCTGTGGAAGTATGACCTCCATGTCAAGCAATAAAAGAAAAGGTCCTGAGCTGCCTCCCTGGTGATCAGACTCCATGTAGAGCTAGCTTCTGAGTTTTCACCTGAAGCCTGAGTTAGAAGAGAAGCTTTTATTCTCTCCTTTACAACAGTATTGATTAAATATTGATTTTCAGGGCTGAGAGATAGTTTAGCAGATAGGGCACATGGTTTGCATGTGACCAACCTAAGTTTGATCCCTGGAATTCTATATGTGTCTTCAAGAACTGCCAGCAGTAATCCCTGAGTAAAGAGTCTGGAGTAAGACCTGAATGTTGCTGAGTGTGGCCCAAAACAAACAAATATTTTTTCCCTGTAGTCAGAGCAACAGTATAATTGGTCAGGCATCTAGCTTACATGCGACCATCTCAGGTTCAATCCCCTGCACCACATATGGTCCCCTGAGTCTGCCAGGAGTGATCGCTGAGTGCAGAACCAGGAGTAAGCCCCGGATATGTGCAGTGGTTCAGCTGTTCTCCAATTATGATCAAATACTTAAGGTTCAGAAAGGGGAATCTCAAATCCTCTTATTGTCACCCACTGTAAAAATATATTTTATAATATGTTTACAATAGTTTATCATCAGATACACACTTAGCTTCACAAAATCTGCAAGATAATATTTACTCTTGTGGCACATTCTATTTTCTATTCTCTTTCCTGCTAACTTTATTTCGTAGCATGCTTATGAACTAATCAGTACCTGCAGTTTGTGGTGAATCTCTTACTGTGTAAATGGGAACACTGCCATTCTCAGGAAAGTAAATTAGCTGAGTGTGACTTTTCAGGATCATCTACTCATCTTTAAAATAGCAACAGGGACTGAGAGATAACACAGCAGGTAGGGCATTTGCCTTGCATAAAGTCAATCTCAGTTTAATACACAGCATCCCATATGGTCCTATGAACACCAGCTGGGAGTAATTCCTGAATGTCTCAGGAGTAACCCCTGGAGCATAGCCCAATGTGGCCCAAGCCCCCTCCCCCCAAAAAGTGATATATTTTTACAGCTATGGAGGATAAATCAGTCTAAATAATAGTAAGAGTAAGTAAACAAGAATGAAATTGGGTTTGCATCAAATTAAAATACTATACATGAAATAAATTATTAATATAACACTGAACCAGCCAGTGAATAGCTTGATGTCTGTTCTAAACTCCCAATAGGAGTCACTCTTCATATCATCACAAATTCTTTCACAGGCTAAGAGGACATAGTTAGACAGGTTAAGTGACTTACCAAAGGCTGCACAGCTGGCAAAACCAGGAGCAAAGTGATAGTCTGACTCTACCCAGTGTTTTTCAAAGTGGGTGATACTTTTCCCTAGTGGATGCTAGAATGATGCCAGTACAATCATAGTCTGGGTTGCAACTTGGGGTGCACTTCTGTTGACTTAAAGAAGGTAATTTTTCAGGGAGAATTTGAGCAGTTTTCTGTTTCTAAGAAGTAGGAGGTAGGCCAAATGAGTCTGAAGTCTCTGCTCTTACTCAGGTTCTTTTGGGGAGGAGGTGCTGCTCCACCTGCAATTCCACAGCAAGGGAAGCCCAGCTGCCTTCACCCAGTTTAAATGATGTGTGCCTGGTAACCTAGTCTTAGGGAGATGATGTGCAGCCATGAGTCATCGCAACCCGCTCCAAGGAGACCCCTCCTCCCCAGCCGACATGGGCTGAGACTTAGTTGCCAAGCAATAAGACATAACATATATAAATACAGTATGATCTCTTGCTGTCTTTTCCATGCTTCTTTCCACCCTGAGCCTTGATTACAGCTTTTCCTATGACAGTTGTCTGGTCCTCAGCTGAGCCCAGAGTAACTGCAGAATGTGGAACATGGAATCCTAGTTAGTTTTTGGTGCTGGGATCCAACACCAAAGAGGAAGAGGTAAAGCTTTGCCGGCACAATGAGGACATACTGTGCAGAATGGAGAGAGGTCTGAGCAGTACCATGCATGTGGGATTTTACCATTTTGGCTGGATTTGCTTTTTTCTTGCCTAGCAGAGTTAACAGATATTTTGACTCTTTCCAGTTTGGAGTTATTGTGAATAATACAGGATTGGATATATTTACAAATCTTCATGTCAATATGTGTGTGTATATATATATATATATATATATATATATATATATATATATATATATATATATATATATATATATATACTACTTAAGGAAACACCAAGACAGAGTGGAAATGCTGGTTCATTAACTAGGTATTTTCTGTATCTCACAGATAAAAGATGAAGCTTCCAAGAGCATAAGCAGCTTGCCCGTGCTCACATAGCTTGGCTGAAATTCAAAGCCAAGGCTGACCTTTGTGTGAAGAGGTCATTGACAGGAAGTAATATTTTGAGTTGAAAGCAGTTCTTGGTAGGTAATTACTGCAGCAATGTATAAGTAGACTGACACTGAGCACAGGTTGCTGAGCTCATCACAAGTCACTCCGGGAAGGCAAAGCAGCAGATGATCTCTAGAAGCCTCAGTGGCAGAGGCTGCATGATTCTTGTTTGTCTTTGCTTCTCTGGTTTGTTTTGGGAATTCACAGTGGTGCTTAGTTCTCACTTCTGGCAGTGCTCAGGGGATTATATATGCAGTGCCAGGAATCAAACGGGTTGTCCACATACAAAGCAAGTGTCTTACTCCTAAGCTATCTCTCCAATCTCTGTTTTGTTTTGTAAAGATGTTGTCTACCAAGTGTCTACTGTAAATATCCTATTTCCTTTGTAGTTAATTTGAGATGAGAGACTTTGAGACAAGATCCTGCTCTTCCTCAGCTTTCACTCCCTGGTTTAAAGAAGTGTTTCCTCTTTCTGCCATTTCTTTCATGTGTTACTCAACATTTTCCTTTTTAAATTTTTTTTAATTTTTAGGTCCCACACAGTGGTGGTTAGTGTTTACTCTTACTCTGTGTTCAATGATCACTCCTGGCAGAGCTCCAGGGATCATATGTGGTGCTGGGGATTAAACTTGGGTTGGTTATATGAAAAGCAAGCTCCTACAAGCTGTTCTCTCTTTAACCCCCCTCTCTCCCCTCCTCCTCTCTCCCCTTTTTCTTATTTTTTTCAATTATGTTTATACCAGTGTGCCTCATGGAACATTCCACTACATGGGAAATAATGCCTTACTGTTAATATTCAGTCTATACTAGGCTTGGCTAGTATATACTAGCCTACTGACTCCTATGCAATTTTTTTTGAGGTGGGGAAGCACCTAAGAGCTCAGAGAGCTCTCTTGTCACTCATTGGATATATTTCTTTAAACAGGCTGGGTAGGTTGATACCAAGAATGTGCTCAGGTACATCTAGAGTTCTATACCATTGGACCACCAGGGCCAACAGAGAGACACACAGGAGCCTCCAGGGCTACATATGGAGATGCTGGGAAACATGTAATGTTTGGATTTCAACTGTTGTCTTGTTGCATGCAAAAAGTATGCATCCCTGATTGCTATGCAACCCTCTATTTTTAACAAAACAACATGATTTTCTGATTACCTCTTTGTTGTAAGATATTATAACTTCTTGTATTGCTGTAATGATCCTGGGTCCTTTTTTTTTTTTTTTTTTGGGGTCACACTGGCAGCACTCAGGGTTACTCCTGGCTCCACGCTCAGAAATCGCTCCTGGCAGGCTTGGGGGACCATATGAGATGCCGGGATTCGAACCAATGACCTTCTGCATGAAAGGCAAATGCCTTACCTCCATGCTCTCTCTCCGGTCCTGATCCTGGGTCCTTTAATAGAGAATGATGGTCAGTAACTAAGACTAGAGGGACTGGGGAAATAGTATAGTGGGCAGGGTATTTGCTTTGCACACAGAATCAAGAGTAATTCCTGGACATCACAGGGTATGACCTCCAAACCAAATCAAAGAAAAAAATCACATCCACACAAAACCCAGAAACGAAGATTAGACCTAGATTATATTTCACTTTCAGGTCACTAAGGCTGCAAGATTTTTGTTGCTCCTTTTTTTTCTTTTTAAGGGAGAGGGCACCTGGTGATGCTCCAGGTAATACTGGGAAACCACATGAGGTGTTGGGGATTAAACTGAGGTCAGCTTCATGCAAGACAAATACCATTGTATTATCTCACCAATCCAAGCTTCAGGTTCTTATGGCAGTAGGTTAGGTAAATGACAGAGATTGAGGTTGTGAAAGCTCTGCAAAATCAGATTGATGAGTATAGAGAATTAATAATAAATGCAAGATTTATTGGGCAGGAGAACCCAGACCAGGCCAACCAAAGAAAACAGTTTGTCCATTTGGAAATAACTATAGATTTCACAAATATATATATATATATATATCCTCTGGAATAACTGATATTTTATTTCTACTTACTTGTGGTATAAATTACTTCCAGGGCAGAAGCCAGATGATCTGAAGACTCAGGGAAAGTAGGGACAGGGGCCGGGTGGTCTAGACTCCAGATTTAGACTGTTTCATATGACAACAGGAAACTGTATGTTTTGCTCATGGCACAGATCCTGTGAAAGCTCAATAGGTTTCTTTAAGCTCACTGGTTCATAAGCCTGTTCATAGGAGTGAGCTATAGGAATCCAAGTTAGTGACTCATAACAGAGGCCCATAATCTGATACTTAGTTTCCTAAAAAGAGCTATGTCTTACAGTGGTGTTTGGACACCCTTCACTCTAAAGGGCCTCTAGCTCTGCTATTTCCTAAAAGAGGTTGGTGCCTGATCAAGCGCTACCTGTTTCTGTTGCTTTCCTAGGTCAGGATTTTTTTTTTAAATCTGTCTTCCAGACAAGAACATGAACTTTCCCAACTCTCATGTTCTTTATCAGCCTTGCCTTGCCTTGGCATCTGGTTTGCTACAATAAAGCAACCTTGGCAGAGGCTGAGCAGTCAAATCCAAGTAGCCTCAGTAGTAAACAGGCTGAAGTGTCAGTGACACTGCTGTCACTCAGGACCCTGAATCCTGCTCCACTCCGCTTGAGTCTATCAGGCTTGTAATGAAGAGGAAGAAAGGCACCAGTGCTATGAGCCTGTGAAGACTTGTATGAACCTGTTTTGAAAGGAACAACATCCTGCTGGGTTGAGGGATGATGAGCCAGAGGATAAAGATGACTAATGCTTATGGTGTGAACCCTTTTGACAGTCTAAGGAGAGGGATTAGGATTCTATGAACCACCTCTCAGAGGGCACTGGGAAGCTTGTTAGGAGGAGGCCAAAAAGGTTTTAAGATGGCGGGACTGAACCTAGACTTCGGGCCCCAGGATCTAGGAGAGACAGCTAGAGGATAACAGGGAGTGGTGCCCGTGCATTAGTTAATCAAGGAGGGGCTCTATAATCTCTTAGGGAGAGAGAGGCCTTACAGGCTCTAGGGAAGCCTGGACAGGTGGATTGTTCAGTGCGCACCAGGTGACAACAGCCACACACTCTTCTTCTGCTAGTTTTTTTCATATGCAAATAATTTTGCTGACCTGTTTCTCAAAATATTTGTGAAAAATAATGAAATAGCGTAAACTAATGAGAAAATTCACAGAGAAGAAACAGTAAGAAAATAAGAGAAAAAGGACAAGAAGAAAATATATAATAGATAATAGGGAATCTTTATTTTGCTATCAGGGCCAGAGGTCAGAATTGAAGAATGGAAATTAAAGGAAAGAGCTGGGAATCACCAAGAGATTCCAAGCAAACACTCAACTTTATAAAAATAGATTATAATTTATCGTTTGATTTTTAAAATTAATTTGATATTTTAATGGCACATTTTTTACTAGTAAGTCTCAAAATGCATGAACTCAGATAACCCATGATTTCTGTACCTCTTTATCCTTTAAAAAATTCTCCAGTATCAGTTCATTATACTCTCTTTGTATTGTATTATGAAAGTGAGAAAAATTAGTCAACACTGGGACAAGGGCTAAGGGCATGTGAAAGGGACAGTAAGTCCCTGTATGAGTTTCAGTTCTGAGATTTAGTCAGCTTTGCTTTCTCATTTTGCCTCAAGCACTCAAGTATATATTGTGTTCCCAGAAGTTGTTATTAACTCTACTATTCATTTATAAGCATGTCATCAAAAAATTAGATCAAGGCCAGAGAGAATCAGGAATCACTGCTGGTGTAACTTAGGGAATCCTATGGGATTCCAGGACCACAAACCTGGGTTGGCCACATGCAAGGCAAGCCCCTTATCAGCTGTATTATTTCTGTGAAAAAGTAATGTTTTCCATTCACTTTCCATAACACATATTGGAATTATAGTCATCTCCAGTGTTTATATGCATGTTTATATCAATATTTTACAACTTCCATGTTGTAAAAGAAATTTTTACATCCCCCCCCCATAGTTTTCTTTTTCTTTAATTTCTAAAAAAAAATAGGCCTTGTTGGCTGCTCTTGCCTGAATCTGTGTTCAGAGATTACTTATGGCAGGCTTGGGGGGGACCAATTGAGATGCCAGGGGTTGAACACAGGTTGGTTGTGTCAAGGCAAATTCCCTACCCATTCTGCTATCATTCCAACCCCTGCATATTGTTTATTTTGTTTTTCTGTAATTGAGGAAACATGGTTATAATAGTGCTAAAGTTTATGCTTTGGTATAAAAAAATCATTGTATCTCCATCTTCACCCAAGTGCCAAAGGCCCTCCACCATTCTCCTTGTTACTAATTTTAATTACTTTTGATTATAATACCTATATTATTTACTGTGTTGTCTTTGCAGAGCTACAGAATATCCTACACTACACCACCACCAGAGTGCCAGGATCCTTTCACCATTATTCCACTGTCTCTCCACCATCTTAGCATCCTCAGACCACAATTCTGTTGACTATGTTTCTTACATTTAGAACATTTTTTGTTTTGTTTTGTTTTGTCTTAGCTACTATAAGAGAGATTGTTTATTTTATAGTTGTATTAGACTAATAGGATACATATAATGAATCTTTAATGTCATTTTAATGCTTATTTATAAAAATTGTTCATTAGACATTTTATGAATTATTATAATTCATTTCTGGGAAGTTTTACTGTTGTATAATACATATATGTGATTCAACATACTTGCTATTTATGGGAGTATGGGTATAGCTAAAAATTATAGTCTGAATAATTCAACTATGTTAGATTCAGATCAATTTTCTCTAACTCTTGTTCTGAAATGTTGTTAAAGTGTGTTTTCTTTTTGATGATAGATTCTACAATATTAATTGTGTCTTTGGGGATTTATCTATGTTATTATGTTTGCTGATGACAATTTGTTTTTGTTTTATTTTGTTTTCATTTTGTTTGGGGCCACATCCAAAGGTGCTCAGGGGTTACACCTGGCTCTGAATAAAAACTCAGGGATAAAAGTTGATGGTGCTCAGGGAACCATATGGAATGACAGGAATCAAACTGGTTTGGTTGAATGCAAGGCAAGTTCCCTACCCAGTATACTATCACTTAGGCACCATGTTGATGACAATTTTCAAATCAATATGTTAATTAGTTTGGTTGGATTTCAGGCCAACCCCAGCATAATTGAGAGTTTACTCCTGGATCTACACTCAGGGATCATTCCTGGAGGGGCTAGGGAACTTTAAGGAATTCCAAGGATCAAACCTGGTCAGCCATGTGCAAGGCAAGCCCCTTGACCACTTGAGTAGCCCCTCAACTCTCAGTATATTATAAGGCAATGTAGAATTCAAACACAAATTGGTCATATGTCTATTGTTAGTAAAATTTTCTGTAAAATATTGCACATATAGAATGAAAATGCCTAAAAAGGAAACCATTGACACAATGGAGAGCTAGACATAAAGGATTGGATAGAAATGAAACTACAAAAGGAATGAGGCATTGTCCGTATATTATTTTTTATCAAAATGTAGAATACAGTGGAAATATTTAACAAATAATATTCAAGAAATATGTTCAACAACTGGTAAACAAAAGGAGTGGAGATGATCCAGATCATAGAAAATATGCTTTCTTAGAAATGTTTCTAAAGTCTCTTTTCACACAAAGAAAGCTTGTTGGAATGTTACAAGCATCAGAAATCTCAGAAGTCACTTCTCTTTGATTAGAGAACCACTATTCATTATTTATTAGCAAATTTACCTTATTTTTTCTTTTGAAACAATAAGCTTCTACCCTAATTGCCTTGAAAATAGTAATACTAACAACAATAAGCTTGTCAGATTTTTAAATATAGCATATGGCATTCCAAAGGGGTTCTGTTTTGGCTCTCCATGTCCAGATTCTCCATGCTGACATCTCAAGGCTGACACCTCTGAATACTATGCAATAGTCATCCATTCCTCAGTCCCCTTATAACCTAATCAGGATATCTGTCCATATATGGTCCAACATGTATGTCGAGTTCCTGAGTGAACTTCTTGTGGCCTTAACCTTTATAGTAATACTAAGATCTCTGCAGGCACAGGCATGTGATATGCTCCAGCTCCAGTCAATGAGATGCTATTAAGAATAATTTTAGCTTCCTATGACAAACATGAACTGTTCTCTCTCTGTCCCTGTCTCTGTCTCTCTCTCTTGGTGTTTGGGCCACACGGAGGTATCCAGGGATTACTTCTGACTTAGCACTCAGAAATCACTCCAGGAAGGCTCAGAATCATATGGGATGTCGTGAATTGAACTTGGGTCAGCAACATGCAAAGCAAATGCCCTATTCTTCATGTAGGATATGAAGGTATAGCATACAACAAATGTTGTGCTATCCCTTCAGTCCATCTCTCTCTCTCTCTCTCTCTCTAAGAGAGAGAATCTGAGCTCAAGAATCACTCCTGATAGGGTCTGAGGGACCACCATATGAAGTGCTAGATCAAACAATGTCAGCAATGTACAACACAAGCACACAACTCGCTAAACTATCTTTCTACTTCCTGGACCCTTATTTTATATGAAAGTCTGGAGTCTTGGAGTCTGTACTGGGAATGGTGATAGTGTGGCCCACTATTCTCATTTCTAAAAATGTCCTAGAGGTAATATTGTTAGAGGAAAGAATGAAAACAGGAAAACAGTGATAAAAATGCAGTTGTTTCCAGAAGAAGGGTTTCTCAAGAAAGGTTTCTAGAAGAATATTTCTAATTTTTCTTTTGCTTTTTATTCTTAATCACATGGATATTAGTCTCAAGCAATCCTGGGAAATAAATAATTTATTATGGAGTTGATCGGTTATGGACTCAGGTAATGGATGACTGACTACATTGGAAAGGAGGATGAACTTGGTAATATTATTAGGTATGAGTTTTCTGGAAAAAAAAAAAAGAAAAGAAAAGCAGTCTGCTGGGGGCTGATAGGAACTTTTCCTAAATAGAGAATCTTGAGCATTCCAAGCATCATATCTTGATTTCTAATGTTATTCTGTACTCAAAAGGAAAAGATTTCTTGTAATAGTGGCTGATTCTAGAACAGGGATAGGAAATATTCAAGATGAATTTGGTGTGCCTGGCAGTACCAAAAAGAAAGGAAGTGCTCAAAAAGTAAAATAAAACCACACAATAATGTTGGAATGTTCATGGGAAAGAAGAGCCAATGGAAAGAACTCCCAACTGCCAAACTTGAAAGAATTTGAGCAACAAAATCATAATGTAGTATTGTATTACAACCCAAAGTACAAAATAAATATCTTAGGGCTCATACTAACGTAAATAAGTTATTGCAAGTAAACGTGGAAAAAGAGGCAAATTCTCCAAGGAATAATTTTTTGTTGTTGTTTTGGGGACACATACTATTGATGCTTAGTAGTTAAGTCTTGGCTCTGTACTCAAGAATCACTCCTGGTGGTGCTTGGAGGGCCATATATAGGATGCTGAGGATTAACTTCAGATTGACTACATGCAAGGTAAGCTGTATTATCTCTGTATTATCTCTCTAGTCCCTCTCCAAAGAATTTAAGAGTGTAGATACTCTTCTTTCAGGAAGTGGAGTTCAACTCTCCAACTACAGGTATGAGCACAGTTATAGTCTTAGAGAATACAATATAGGGAGAGGGAGTAACTGGAGAAATTTGTTCTGGGCCCAAGGTATGTAATACAGCAGTGCTGCACCAGATCCTCAGTCAGGCTAAGAAGCATCTGAGCTTGATCTCTGATTTTGTATTTATTGGAGCTGGGGTTACTGGGATAGCATTCTATACCATCTATCTACAATTATTTAATTCAAGTGTCAGTTAATCAGTTAGAATAGCCCAGAATCCTGTAACAAATTAAATTCAAATGATCAATACAAGTTCTACTCAGTGAATGTAGATCACAGCAAACTGAAGACAGACCAGACTTCAAAATGAAATGTTTCACTGGAAAGCTACAAAGAATAACAGTCTTCTAGAAGGAAGAAATAATTACCCTCTAACTGAATGAATTTACACTAATATGTTGTTGAGGCTTATAGTGATTATTAAATAGATTAAACTTGGTATATATCATTAAAGCCGAAAAATCTGCTTTAATCCTTTAGACTAATACATTAGAAATAAATGACTAGAATTTAAAGTGGGGAAAAATAGAGAAATCAAGGCCAGAGTGATAGTATAGTGTATAGGGCATTTGCTTTGTACACAGCAGACTCAGATTTGATATATGGCATCCTATATGGTTTCCTGAGCTCATCAAGTATAATTCCTGAGCTCAGAGCCAGGATTAACCCAACCATCACTGAGTGTGCCCCAAAAACCACACACATACAAAAAAAAAGGTAGAGAAATATGGTAAAAAGGCAAACAAAATCAAGACTTAGTATATCCTGTTGAGAGTTTGTACCCTTAATAGGGAATGGTACTTCTTTCAGACCCATTACTTTAGTTTAATCAAGAGAAATCTCTGAACATATCACAATGGAGGAACGTTCTTCAAAATTCATCACAGGACTCCTTTAAGTTGTCAAGTTAATCAACCACCAGGGAAATCAGAGCCAAGAGGAGCTTAAGTCTACATGTATCTTAACTAAATGTAATGTGATTTCTGGTATGAGATTCTGCACAGAATATGGCTTTAGTTAAAAACTTAAGAGATATCAGGGCCAGAGAGATAGCATGGAGGTAAAGTGTTTGCCCTGCATGCAGAAGGTCGGTGGTTCAAATCCCAACATCCCATATGGTCCCCTGAGCCTGCCAGGAGTGATTTCTGAGCATAGAGCCAGGAGTAACCCCTGAGCGCTGCTGGGTGTGACCCAAAACCAAAAAAAAAAAAAAAACAAAAAACAAAAAACAAAAAAAAACAAAACCAAAAACTAAAGAGATATCAAGGAATAAAATAACTTTAGTTAATGGTAGTGCTTCAACATTGTTTCATTAATAGTGACAGATGTACTATATTGTAAAATAACAATAGAGGAAATATTGTAGAGGGGCAACTCTGTATTCTCTTCTCAGTTTTTCTGTATGTGTAAAGTTGTTTGAAAGTTAAATGTGTGTGGGTAAAAAAAAAAAAAAAAAAAGAGCGTGAGGGTAGAAAGTGAGGTCGTTTCTCCTCTTTCCTGTGTGGGAAGTGCTGCTGAGACCTGGTCTTCTGACTACACAGGTGACAATTCTCAGCCCAACCTATTTTGAACCCATCCATTTTATTCTTGGTCAATGGGAAAAGATATTATACTGTTTAAGTTGTCTGGGGCCAGAAGCTGATTCCCTCTGCCTTGAATGGCCTCTTCTCCATCCTTACTTCCTCCAGCAAATAATTCATGTTGGGAAGAGGAAACAAATTACCAAGTCTTCTAAAAAGATGTCTGGTTCATGTTTCAGATACTGTAATAGGCAAGAATCTCATATGAAGGTCCTTGTTGACCAATGAACAAGGCCTACATAATTCTGGGCCCTCTGAACATCATGAGTTATAATTCCTCAATTAAATTATGTTAAATGGTACAGGTGACTTGAAGAATAGAACAGGATCAGGGAAAAAGCACAAAAAAGTTGGTATGTAGGCTTCACATGCAAGAACTCCAGGTTCATAGCCATCTGGAATACCACTGGGGGTGACCCTTGAGCAGGGCTAGAAGTATCCAAGGGCATTGCAGGACATGATCCTAAAAACAAAAAAAAAAGAGAATAGACAAGCTGGGTGGACCTAATCTAAACATATTATCTCTTTAAAAGCAGAAATTTTCTCATTTGGAAGCAAAAGAGGAAGTCATCACACAGATTCAATGTGTAAAGGGGAATTGTTGCTGGTTTTAAGCATGGAAGGGATTCGCAGGGACAGCAAGCTAATAGGAGGCTCTGGCTGCCATCAAGAAAACAGTACTTCACTTCTACAACAAATGGTTTATATTAACAATGAGGATGAGACTGAAAGCATGACTTTCAGGCTTCCACATGAAAAGGTATACTAGTCAAATCCTTGAGTTCAAATTTGTGGTACTCAGCAGAAAATCCAGTCATGAAACCATGCAAGTTCCTGTTGAACATGAGCTAAAAAGCAGTTGTTATTTTAATTCACTAAGTCTTTGGCAGTTTGTTATTTAGCAAATAAAACTAACATACCAGGTATCCTTTGGAGTCTTCCCTCAGTCCCCAGCCACCTTTCTGATTCTGTAGCACTTCACACACATCCCTGTTATAGGACAAGTTGCATGGTATTATAAGGATCCATTCACTTGTATGCTCTTTTCCAAGATTTTCAGTCCCTAGATGTGGTGAGGACATTGCTATCTTGGGCACTAAACAGCAAAGTTAAAACATTTTGTTGAAGTTGCATTAAGAAAAATAAACCCAGGGAATAGGAGAGAGAGCATGGTGGTAAGGCGTTTGCCTTTCATGCATCCCATATGGTCTCCTGTGCCCACCAGGGGTGATTTCTGAGCACAGAGCCAGGAGTAACCCCTGAGCGCTGCCTGGTGTAACCCCCCACCCCCAAAATAAAAGAAAAAGAAACCCACTAAAATTATGAACTTATAATCATACGTACAAAGGTAACCCAGGTTTGAAGTTGTTTATATATTACAAAATCATAAATTTGTAACACTATGTCCTAAGATAACCTAGGATTTATATTGAAGATTAAAACATAATAAACTAGAGGTACAGTAAAAGGAAATGAAGGAAAAGAGTTTATATGGATCCAGAAGTGCATAATCCTCAGGTTAGTAGGTGAGGAAAGTCTGAGGAAAAATTCACCTCTAGAAGTCTTGGTAAACATCAATTGAATGCCTGCTATGTAGTCAAACTAGAAACCCTGAAAGACAGAGAAGTTTGACTAAATTTCTGCTCTTAAAGATATATTCCCCCCACATGTATGACATTCCAAAATGTTAAAATTGAAATATTAAAGATCTTGAATTTAGACACATGTATTCTTTAAGTCATTCACTATTTTTTTTATTGGGGGACACACCCTGAGGCTTTTAAGGTTTATTCCTGGCTCTGCATTTAGGGATCACTCCTGGTGGGCCCAGGGGACAATATGGGGATCAAACCAGGGTTAGTGGCATGCAAGGCAATCACTTAACCTTCTATGTCTTAGGCCCAAAGTCCTTCACTTTTTAAGCAAGTGGAAGCAAAGAGACTTGCTATAATTTAGCCCTGTAGGGGGTTTAGTTGTTTTGGAGGTGGTGCTTAGGGGCTGGGATCTACCTTGGGTAACCCATATACAAAATACCTTCACCATCCTTTTCAGCTATCTCTCAGACCTGAGCACTGTAGGGTGTAAGTTCATTTGTATCCTTTGTTCTTTGTGTAGGGTACCTAAGTCTCTGGTGAACCATTACCGATCAGCAGTCTGGTAATCATATGGGTGGTTTTCATACTCTGGGTATTACAAAGACCAGTTAATGATCATCTTGGTTCCTGCACTTTTGGCATCTCTAATGGTCCTGTTTACAAACATAACAAAATTCAAGGAAAGGATCCAGACATTTTGATATTACACAAGTTTTCTTTCCCTACACCAGTGGTTCTCAAATAGTGAGGTGCGCCCCGAGGCTCCAAAGAGGGCGGCGCGTTTGACGTCAGCAAACACTGTCATAACAAGCTAAGCCCCGTGTTTATGTCTCTGTATGTCTGGAGCTGAGAGTTGCTGTGTCCTGCTTCAAACCCCGCTTTGAAAACGTGCTCATTGTAGCCATTAATTCAGACATCACCTCTGATTAAGAAAGCAGCTCGAATTATTTTATATATTTTTGTTTTGCAGCTTAAAGTTTGTTTTTGTTTTTTTTTAATGAAGATAGTCTTTACAGTCGCGTGGGGGGGGGCGCAAAAAATGTTTTCTTCTTCCTAGGGCGGCATGACAGAAGCACTGCCTTACACCAAGGCCACCGTTTCTTCTGACGGGCTAAAGTCCCTAAATTAGAGCAATTGCTCACCTTAGCGCCCGCTTGGGTGCGCTCCCAGCTCCCACATTTCAGCTGCTAGGAGGAGGAAATGTGGCCTGGGAAAGGCAGGAAGCGGTGGGCTCCAAGAGGTCCCCATGAAAGAGGTTCTGACGGCACCGGAAATTCTAAGGGACCTTGGCGAAAAGGAAGCCGAGGAGGGGAAGATTTCTGGATCAGAGTAGCGTGGGAGTAAAAAAAAATGCAGACGAAATGTTGCTTGGCAGGTGGGTTCCCATCCCAAGGGCCTTTAACGCTAGTGGGATCCATTCTGTTTTCTGGGCGCTGGGGAAGGGAACGAAGAAGCAAGGGTTTGAAGACCCAATTTTGGGTTTTAGCTGCTACTTCTAGCATTGAGGGTGGGGTGTCCAACGGGCTGAGGTTTCCACATCTGTTGAACTGCCCCAGTTAACCTTTGCTGGGCTGACTTACAAGGGGGATGACAAATCTAACAGTTGCATGCATGAATCCCTGTCAGGAACAGGATTGCAAATCACGGCGCCTAACAACAAAACAAATAAGCCCAAAATAAATAAAATAAAATAAAACGCACCCAAACCAAAAACTTGTAAAATGTAGATGGATGATTCTGGGGTGGCAGCAGCGACTCATGCTAGGTGACTGCTGTCCAAAAAAAAAAAAAAGTCTAAAATGCAGTAGAAACATTTGGAAACGAGAATTCCTAAAAAAAAAAAAAAAAAAAGAAAAGAAAAAAGAAAGAAAGAAAAAGAAAAAAGAAATGTCTAAAATGCAGTCGAAACATTTGGAAATGGGAGTTCCTAAAAAAAAATAAAGAAGCAGAGTGTTTTTGTTTTGTTTTGCTTTTGCCTGCAAACGCTTTGCCACGGGCTCGAGTGGGGACGCAGAATCTCGGGTTCAGCTTGGCCCCAATCAAGCTCACACCCGACACCCCTTTTTTCCAGAAGGGACTTTGCGAAGTCGCGGCGGCCCGGCCGAGCACAGACAGACAGACAGAGACTCCAGGAGGGCCGGACGTGCGAGCGAGAAAGTGCACAGTGTCCCCGACTCCGGGGCAGAGCCGAGAGAGGGGCGGGGTGGGGTGGGGTGGTGGTAGGCCGAGCCCGGAGCCTGGGAATTCCCCCGAACCAGCCCAACGGGATGGAGCAACGCGGAGCCTGCGTGGGCGGCGCGGCGCGGCTACTGCGCAGGCGCGGGCGAGGCCTCCGGACGCGCGCGCGGCGCCGCCAGCTCGGGCGCGTGCCCGTGGCGGGTTCCGCGCGCTCCCGCGGAGGGACGGCCGGAGGAGCGCGCGCTCCCGAGTGACCGGGCCGGGCCGTGACGCGCGCCGCGCCGCGCAACGCCCGACGTCACGGCTCGTTGTGGAGTGGCGGCGCCTCGGGACGCCGCTGCCGCTGCCGCTGCCGCTGCCGCCGCTGCTGGGGGGGCCGCCGGGGGGCCGGCGCGCGGGGGGGGTCGCGAGGCTCGCGGCGACGACCGGCACTGCCCGACGCCCCGAGGCCCCGCGGCATCCCGTCTGGCCGCTCCCGGACGCGGAGGCGCCGTCCCCGCCCCGGTTCGGCCTGCGGTGGCGCCCGGCGCGCCGCTTCCTCCTGGGCTGCGCGAGGAGCGCCCCGAAAGGATCGCGGCGCCCGCTCGCTGCACGCGCGCTCCCCGCTGCCTCGCCTCGCCTCGCCTCGCCTCGCCTCGCCTCGCCTCGCCTCGCCTCGCCTCGCCTCGCCTCGCCTCGCGGGCCCGGGCTCCATGTGAAGGGGGAAGGACGGGCCGGGCCGCGCCGACTCCTCGCCTCGCGCGGCCGCCCCGGAGCTCCGGCCCAGCCGCGGGGTCGGCGGCGCGCGGCCTCCCGGAGCGGTGACAGGCCGGCCGCGCGGGGGCGGAGGGGCAGCGCACCCCACCCGGGCGAACGGACGGACCGACGGCCCCGCCGAGCGCAGCCCCGAGGCCGGTACGTGTGGACGTGTGCGTGTGTGTGCGTGTGATTGGTGGGCCGCAGGCAGTGGAGCTGTCACGGAGAGCCGTGGCGTTGCTTGCCATCGGCGCCAAAGTGCGTACCGTAATTGAGCCCCGACACATCTGTCGCCCCGGTTGACTCCCTCCCGGGGCTTTGCCCCCCCCCCCCTGAGCTGGGCGCCCACAGCCTTCGCCACCCGCCGAGCACTCTTCCTTGCGCCTGGGACTTGCTTGTGCGTCCTGTCGTCTGTCCCCTGGCTGCGGCCTTGCGGCTCCCAAAGCAGATGGTGAGGTTTCAAGGAATGTCCAAGTTATCCCAGGCAGGGTAGACGAGCTGATGGGTAGAGAATCTCTGCGGGAAGTCTCCATGCGACTCTGATCTCTGATGCCTTGTTCTGTAGGTTGTATTTCTGCGTCTTGGAAAGAGAAATGAGTCCAAAAAAAAAAAAAAAAAAGACTGAATACTGATCTCAGAACCCCCGCCCCTTCCCTGAATTCTAAACATTTGGGTCAATAGAATTTATTCTCTGCCCAGATAGGCTGTTCTATGTGTTTTATGTGGCCTAGTGAGGTGATTGTACCTTATTTTGCAATAAGACTGGACAGGAAAAGCTCCCTTATCAAAATCTGTTTATTAAGTATGTTTTGATAATACTGTATTTCTTGACATGTGCAGGTTTTTTTTTTAATTGAGGAAAGGTTGTCATTCTCTGTCCACCTGGCTTTTTTGGGGGCGACATTAGGAAGTTTTGCCTAGATTGAATAGGGACTCACACACATGGCAAATAAACTACCTGTGCAGCCATATCACAAGCCCCATGTGCACATTTTTTAAAAACTAAAATTAAAAACATTTTTTTTGTGATTTAGGCAATACATTACAGTTACTACTGTAACTACAGTAGTGTTAATGTTTATGGTGTTTTTTTGGGGGGGCATACCCGCCAGTGATCAGGGGTTATTTCTGGCTTTTCACTTGAGTCATTCCTGGCATTGCTTGGGGGATGATATGGGATGCTGGGGATTAAATCCAAGGCAAGGCAAACAAATACCCTACCCGCTGTGCTATGGGCTCCAGCATCCTTTGATTTTGTTGCACGTGGTGTAGTTACTGTATCTTCATGGCCACAAGAGTATCCACCTTCCACCACTGTCTTATGTTATTCCTAGTCCACCTCTTCATACCCCCTTAACCACTCCCCCCACTGCTTGGTAATCTGTTTTGTAACCAAAGGTAAAGAGTTTTTCATCACTCAATACTTAATGTCTATTCCCTTTTGATTTCTATATGCCACACACGAGTGACATTTTATTTTAGTGACGTCTTTTTGTTTCTTTTGCCACACAACCCCTTTTTGATTAGTCTCATTTGTTTAGTTTTGTTTTCTCTATCGCTGGAGTCAAATCATCGAAGATACCTTTGAACTCCATATCCCACAGAGTTCCTCTGTTTTGTGTATGTTGTGAGATATGGACCAGTTTCAGTTTTCTGCATGAGGTTATCTAGTTTTACATATGTATTTTATATATATTACTTGTTATCTGCAAATAGTAAGAGTTTAACTTCTTTTCCAATTTGAATGCCTTAAGATTTCTTTTTCTTGCTTGATTGCTATGGTGAGGATGTCAAAGTAATAGTGGGGAAAGTGGACTTCCTTGCCTTTTGCCTGACATTAGAGGGAAATCTTTCAGGTGTTTTTTTCTCACTGATATGATGTTGGTAATGAGTTTGTTGTTCATGGCTTGGTATATTCCTTCTATCCCTATTAGAAGATTCTTTTTTATTTTATTGTGAATGTACATTGAATCTTGTCAAAATATTTTTATTAGTATGGTACATTATATTAATTTTTTTTAAAGTATGTTGAACCATCTTTGCATCCTTGGAATGATTCTGACTGATTATGGTTTTTGGTCTATATGAGCCACATTTGGTGATGTTCAAGGGTTACTACCAGCACTGCCCTCAGGAATTACTCCTGGCAGTGCTCCGAGGACCCTAGGAATGCTGACGATCGAACTGCTTTCAACACTTGCAAGGCAAATGCTCTACTACTGTATTATCACTCCAGCCCCATGATTTACTAAGATTTTCCTGAGAATTATTGCAACATAGTTCATAGGGGATATTGACATATAATTGTCTTTAAGTAATATTTCTGTCTTGTTTTGGTATTGTTGGTAATTGTTGGGTAATGTTGGCTTTCTTAGACCTATTAGGAAGTTTTCCTGCTCAATATTTTGGAAGAATTTGAGAATATATGTAAATAGTCCTCTTTGAAGCCTCAATGGAACTCACTAGTGAACCCATCTGGATTTGGGCTTTTCTTTTGGGAAGTGGGGGTGTTTAGTTGTTTTATTGCTGTTTAAATGCCCTCACTTGCGATAGGTTAGTTCAAGTTTTCTACTTCCTTGTGATTCACTCGTAGAAGGTTGTATAATTCTAAATATGCATTTATTTCTTCTAGATTCTCCAGCCTTTAGTAATACAAAGTGTTTGTAAGTCAACTCTTAGGATCTTTTTGTATTTCTGAGGTATCTATTGTAATTTCTTCTTTTCTATTTGGCTGATTTATCTGGCTATTGTTGTTTTGTTTTTGTTTTTGGTTCAATCCTGTAATGTTTAGGTAATTACTTCTGGCAGGGCTTGGGGTATTGATTTGAATCTGGGTTTGCCATGTGCAAGGTAAGTGTCCTACCCACTATACCTTTGCTCTTTTTTCCTTGTGAGTTTGGATTGTAAATCTTATTCTTTATTTTAAGTTTTTTAGTCTTGTTTATTTGTTTGAAACCAGCTTCTGGTTTCATTTAGCTTTTTATTTTCTTGTCCTCCATAATCATTGATTGCTGTTCTGTTTTTTATTTGTCTCCTACTTAGTTTGAGATTCATTTTTCTTTTTGTAGGTTCTTAAGTTTTAATGTTAGGTTATTTATCTGAGTTTTTTCTTTTTTTCCTCATGTAATCCTCTGTTGCTATGAACTTCCACTTCATTCTACTTTTGTTTTGCTCAGAGGTTCTGTTAGTCTTATTTCGTCATTCTTGTTCCCTTTGAGGAATTTTTATTGATTACTTTTTTGTGTTTGTTTTTGGGCCACACCTGGTGGTGCTACGGGGTTACTTCTGGCTTTGTGTTCAGAAGTCACTCCTGGCAGGCTCAGGGACCGTATGGGATGCTGGGAATTGAATCTGGGTCTATCTTGGGTCAGCTGTGTACAAGGCAAACACCTTATTGCTGTGCTATTTCTCCAGGTTCACATTTTGAGAAATTTTTTTTTTTTTTTTTTGGTTTTTGGGTCACACCCGGCAGCACTCAGGAGTTACTCCTGGCTTCATGCTAAGAAATCGCTCCTGGCAGGCTCGGGGGACCATATGGGACGCCTGGATTTGAACCGATGACCTTCTGCATGAAAGGCAAATGCCTTACCTCCATGTTATCTCTCCAGCCCCATTGAGGAATTTTTTAAATTATCTTCTTTGATTTCCTCTTGGACCCAATGTTGTTTAGTAGTATGTTGTTCAGTTTCCAGATGTTAGTGCTTTCCCTGGCTTTATTTTTTACAGTTAATGTCTACCTTCATGACACCGTGGTTTGAAAAGATACACTTGATATGATTTCTATTTATTTTTAACAATCGCATTAAGGAAACATTTATATGAGGTTTAAAATGAAATCATACAAATAAAAGTTGTATAACCAAATCCTCACTCAGTCATACCACGGATAGCAAAGGACAAAATAATAAAAGAAAACTAAATTGGTAGTTATATACAATCAGATACAGTTATGTCTTATACACTAGAAAGTCTTTACAAAGTTATCATCTTAGAGCAACAGATGACCAATCTCTGATGTTGTCCTGCAAAATGGGTAACTTTAAGCTATCTCCTCCTGTCTTTCTCCATGTATGGCTGGTAATGATTTTGGTGATTGCCTCTCCTATCTCGATGACTTGCCATGAGTGCTTTGTTGGCCACTGTAGTTTGCATATCTCTGTCCATATCCATAATTATACCCAGTATAATCATATTTTCTGTAGCCACTATAGTTTTGATCAGCATCATAAGCACTATTGAAATTGGCATATCCTTGATATGCCATAAATAGTTATTAAATCCTTGGTTCCATTTTTGTTCCTGACATCTGCCACAACCCCTAATACTGCCTCGTCCACCAGCTACAGCACACTTTTCTCCTTTTGCTGTAGCTATTGCTGCCTCTTTGAATTGTGCAACTTTGATTTCATACTTCTCAGATACAATTTGATGGTATCTGCTTTGTAACAAAAAAAATATTTGGAGGGGGGGTTGGGACCACACCCAGTGACACTCAGGAGTTACTCCTGGCTCTGCACTCAGAAATTACCCCTGGCAGGCTCGGGGAACTGTATGGGATGCCGAGAATCAAATCCAGCTCCATCCTGGCTTGGCTGTGTGCAAAGCAAACATCCTACCACTGTGCTATCGTTCCAGCTCCTACTTTATAACAATTTTTTTTTTTTTTTTGTTTTTGGGTCATACCGACAGCAGGGGTTACTCCTGGCTCTATGCTCAGAAATTGCTCCTGACAAGCTCAGGGGACCATATGGGATGCCCGGATTCGAACCACCGTCCTTCTGCATGAAAGGCAAATGCCTTACCTCCATGCTATCTCTCCGGCCCCCATCATAACAATTTCTTAACTAGTTTTTCATCTGTGTACATGATAAAAAAAAAGTCCTACTATTCTTTCATTTGTATCATGGGAAGCTAAATATTTTTAATGTTGTCAAAGGCTCCAAAATATTCTTTAATTTGTTCTTCAGAAGTATCTGGGAACAGCCCACCCACTAAAGCCTTTTAGGGGGCTTCTTCCCCTTTAGACCTGTGGCCCTTTGGGGTCTATCAATTTGTCATTCATTTTCTGTTCATTGAGTTCCAAAACCTTATCAACACTAGCAGCATCTTTGAAAAGCACAAATCCAAATCGTCTTAATCTTCCAGTAACTGGATGTTTTAATTGTACAGTCTGTAACCGTCATGCTGCTGATTCTTATCTCGTTGATTTTGGATTTCTCTGTGTTGCTTTATTCGTTCATGTTCTCCATGACAGCTGAGTGGTGGCTGGGGGTACTGGCACATACTTCAAGGCACGGCAGCTGTGATAATGAAGTGTTGTATGGAGTTGGATTTAAAATGGTGGCAAAAGAGCATGATTTCTATTTTATTGACATTATGGACAATTGAATTCTCATGATCCATCCTGGAAAATTTTCTGTATGCACTGAAGAATAATGTGTATTTGGTTTATGAGGTGTGGTGAATTCCTTGCTTATATCTGTTAATTCTTATTCCAATTTCTTTTTTTCCCCCATATTTTAAAATAAAAAAAATTTTTTTGGACTACAGTGCTCAGGACTTACTCCTGGCTCTACATTTAAGGATCAATCCTTGAGGTCTTGGGGAGACCATATGAGGTAATGATAATCGAACCCAGTTGTGTGCAAGACAAGCACCCTACCGGCTGTAATATCACTCTAGTCTCCCAGTGTCTTGTTTAGAGCTCTTTTTTTTTTTTTTTGGTTTGTTTGTTTTTTCGGGCCACACCCATTTGATGCTCAGGGGTTACTCCTGGCTAAGCGTTCAGAAATTGCCCCTGGCTTGGGGGGACCATATGGGACGCCGGGGGATCCAACCGCGGTCGAGATCTTTCCTTGGCTAGTGCTTGCAAGGCAGACACCTTACCTCTAGCGCTACCTCGCCGGCCCCAGGGCTCTTGTTTTCTTATTAATATTTTACTGTTTGATTTGTGCAATGTCAAAAATTATAACACAAAGGCAAATAGAATTATCAAAACTTAGACCAACAGGGGTCAATTTGAAAAAAATATTATAGATCTCCATGGTGTTACTAAAGTTAGTGCCCAAGGACTTATATTAGGCTGTAGTTGGTTCTTGTACAGTCTTTTGTGCTATTAGGCTCACTGAGCTTGGTGGATGTCTATGTAACTTTCTCATCAGATTTCCTGTGTTACCACCAGGCTGACACTGCTATGAAATTTTGAGGTATCACATGGCCATGTGTGGCTGCACAGTGCAGGATCTATAGATCTGAAACAAACTTGGTGGCGAGGCAGTTTATAAGATTAAGTTGTGGAACTGGAGAGTTTCTGTTGGAGGGTGTCAGGTGTGGCACAGGGCAGGGATGCTGTGGCTTCAGACATAAAGGGGAATCTTCCCACTCCTTTCTGAGACTCACAGAGGTATTAGCCAGGACCAGACTATCTAGGAAATATGGGTGATCATTTTCTTTTGGATCTTGGTAGAGGAGCTAGATCGTTTTTCTGCTGGGAAGATAGGTGGTGATGGACCTTTTTAAATATTTTGTGTATATTTTGAGTGGTTATTTATGCTCTTTATTGTATGCTATAAGAATAGTAAAAGAATAATACAAAATGATAATGCTACTTATCTTATATAAAGAGTAATTTGTCCTGTAGTTCTATGATGATATGACACCTTTATTTGTACTTTAATAGAAATGTTCTAAATATTTGCTATTTTTTATGGACTGTGGGAAAATAAAACAAAAAAATATAAGAAAAAATTATATAATCACTTTCTAAGGGATTGAAATTCATTTTTGTCTCATTATAGTTGATCTTTTAATACCTCTTCATTATGGAAATTTTTGGTTTTGGACAGCACAGTGGTACTCAAGGTCTATTCCTGGTTTTGCACTCAGGGATCACTGTTTGGAAGTGTTTTTCTTTCTTCCATTTTCTGAAAGAGCCTGAAAAGGATTGGCAGTAGGTCTTCTTTCAATGTTTGGAAGAACTCGCTAGAGAATTCATCTGGATCTGTGCATTTGTTTTGGGGCAGACTTTCGATTACCATTTCTATTTCCTTGATAGTGATAAGTCTGATTATGTATTCGAAATCATCTTGGTTCATCCTTGGGAAGTTATAGGAGTCCAGGAATTTATCTATTTCTTGGGGTTTTTTTTTTAGAATTATTTAAAAAAATTTTAATAATTTAAGATTTATTTTGAGATTTTAAAAAATTATTTTGAACACCATGGTTTCAAGGTTGTTCATAATGCAGTATTTTCTCCCACAGTTACAAAGTTGTTCATGATTGAATTTCTGTCACACAATATACAATACCCTTTACCAGTGCACATTTCCTGCCACCAATGTCCCCAGTTTCCATTTCATTCTTCCCTTCTCTGGCAGGCATATTCTCTCTCTCTCCTCTCTCCTCTCTTTCTCTTCTCTCCTCTCTCTTCTCTCTCTCTCTTCCACTCTCTCTCTTTCTCTCTCCCCTCTCTCTGTACTCTTTTTCCTTTTAGACTCTATGATTTACAATATTGTTACTGAAGGGGTATCATGCATTTCACTTTATCTCCTTTTAGTACCCAGTTCTTGTCCAGAGGGATCATTTCCAACTATCATTATCTTAGTGATTGATCCCTTTTCTGCCCTAATTGGCTTTTCCTATTTGTGACAAGCTTCCCACCATGGACTGATTCTCGTGGCCCTTCATCTCTATTGTTTTTGGATATTATTATCATACTGCCTTTTTTATATCTCATAATTGCGGTTATCTATTTATTTCAATTTTTTGGTTTTGGGCCACACCTAGCAGCGCTCAGGAGCTATTCCTGTCTCCAGGCTCAGACTTACTCCTGACAAGCTTGGGGTGGGGGACCATGTGGGATGCTGGAGATTGAACCTGGGTCATCCACATGCAAGGCAAATGCCCTACCTCCTGTGCTATCTATCACTCTGGCCTTACTTCTTGGCATAAAGGTTTTCTTTCTTTTTTTTTAAATTAATTTATTTAAAGAATAAATAGTTGACATAGCTGATAATAATACCTTTTTAGGGAGAACAAAAGCAGCATGCTTTTTTTTTTTTAAATAGAAAATTGAAAGAAAAACTAAGGAGATGAAAGAGAAAGGAAAGAATATTTCTGAAAATTATTGACTCACAATGAATTCATTGAAGCACCAGCAGAAATTTTAGTAAGCTAATCTCTTATTTATTTTTTTTTTTTAAAAAAGGATGAGTTAAAAAAATACAATAATAATGGTGTGAGAGTGGCAACTGTTGTTTGCATTGGTCCAGTAAAATATGGGTAAAAAGAAAAAAAAAAAGCCTTAGCCTAAATACAAAGAGACCTTATCCCTAAAGTTTTCTGGGCATAAAGATTTTCAAAGTAATCTCTGGTGATCTTTTATATTTCTGTGATCTCTTATGATCGCTTTTCTTTCATTTCTGATTCAGTTAAGTTTCTCTTTATTTGAGTTTTGCTAGTGTTTTATCAGATCTTGGTTTCATTGGTCTTTTGGATTTTTTTCCTCAGTTCATTAATTTCTGCTCTAAGTTTTATAATTTCTCTCCTCCTCCCTGCTTCAGGCTCATTTTGTTGTTGTTGTTGTTGTTTTTCCAGTTTCTTGTGCTGTATGGTTAGTTTATTTATGTTTCCCCTTCTTTCCTTCCTTTCTAATGAATGCTTGATAGCTATGAACTTTCCTCTTTTTGGAGGGGGTGGTGTAGAGTTCACACGTGGCAGTTTTCAGATCTGTTAGCAGTTGTTTTATGTATTTTGTTGGTTTCATTAGGTGTATAATATGTTTAGAAGTGTGAATTCTTCTTGATATACATATTCCTGATCATTAACAAATGTCACTTTTTGTTTCATAACTCCTTTATTCTAAAAAGTCAGTGTTGTCTGATACCAGTATGTCCACCTCAGTCTTTTGTGGGGTTTGTTTGCTTGAAATATTGTCTTTTATTTTTTGATTTTGAGTGTGCTTGCCCTACTGTTTAAATGTGTTTCATGTAAGCAGAAGGTTGGATTCTAATTTTCTAATCCATTCCTGCCATATACATCTCTTAATTGGTGCATTTAGACTGTTGACATTGGGTGAGATCATTATCATGAAATTTTTTGCATGCTTCTGAAGAATTTTGGCATGTTTGTGAGACTTGTATTAAAGTAGCCCTGTTAGTTTTTCTTGAGGAGATGGTTTTGAGTGTATGATGGTCACAAGCTGTTGTTTATTTGTAAAGTTCTGTATACTTTGTTCAAATCTGACTACGAGACTGGCTGAGTAAAATATTTTTGGTTAGGTATTCATTGAGTTAAAAACAACAACAAACTATATCCTACCATTGCCTTCAGGACCATAGAACCTTTATAATAAACTGGAGTGAATCTTATCAGTTCCCATGTATATGATTTAATTCTTTGATCTTGACTTTTTCAGTATTCTGTTTCTATTGATTTTACATTCTGAGTGGATATGTCTTGGAGAATTATTTGGACCTCTTTTAGTTGCTACCTTTCCGGCCTCTTGGATCTGGGTGCATGGGTTCTCCAGCCCTGGGTAGTTCTCTGCAGTGATATTTAACTATTGCTTCTACATCAGGGTTACCCTCTTGTGTTTTTGGGACCATGATGTTTCTTATATTGTTCTCTTGAATTCATCCCAGAATTCTCTACTCTGCTGTTCATTTGTTTTTAATCTTATTTCTATCTTTTACTGCTGTCTTTAGGTTTTCTGCATTTCATCTTGCAGCCCACTGATTTTTGTTCTAAGCTACGATTACTCTATTGCTAAGACCTTCCAGTGAATGTTTCATTTCACCTACCAAATTATTTTATTTTTTTGTTTATTTATTTTTTCTGCACCCCACCTGGTGGTGCTCAGGTGTTATTTCTGGCTCTGCTCCAGAAATCACCCCTTGGAAGGCTTGGGGAACTCAGATTGGCTGTGTGCAAGGGAAAATGCCCTTTTGCTGTGCTATCGGCTCCAGCCCCACCTACCAATTCTTTAGTTCTTTTATTTCTGTTTATAGCTTTTTCACTTCTGCTCTCATAGCCTCTTGCATTTTATTGGCTGTCCGTTCCATTGTTTCTTTGACTCCATAAACATCCCCAGCATTTCCTATCTAAAGTCCTTATCAGATAGGTCATATAACTGGTTAGTTATATGACCTATCTGATTGAGTTTTTAGGACTACTATCTTTGTGCACTAAGTGTTGCTTTCCCATCACAACTTTTTGCACCCTGGAGGTGTTTTTTTTTGTGTGTTGTATACATTAGTGACTAGTTAGAAAGTCCATATATCTTCTCTGTGTGATATGATGCAAGCAAAGTGATATTTCATTTTCTGTGAGATATAATGAAGTAAAGAATGATTGGGGGGGGCAGAGAGGGGATCCTATCCTGTGTGAAATGGTCCTATTCTGATTATAGATTTGAAGCTTTGAGTTTGAGCAACCAGGGGCCTAGCTGGAGCCTTCTTGGCATTTGGGTACTTAGTGAGTTAGGTTGATGTGCTTGGGGTAGGACTCCTGACTTGGGGGTGAAATGACTGGGTTCTGAGTACAGCTAGGAAGTACAACTTTGAGTTTGTTGGACTCAATCCAGGGGCCATCATCAGCAGTACTGTGACACTCCTAGAAATTCTTGAACTGGGGCATTGAGTGTTCTAGCATGTTGTCTGGTGGTTTTTGGGGCCACAAGAGAAAAATTAAAAACGTATCTGCATATGTCTCCACAAAGAGTGGAGACACGGTTTTCATTTCTGGGATGGAACTCAGGGCCCTTGCACATGTTCATCATGTGCTTTACCACTTGAATTCTCTCTCTGTCCCTGGAAAGTTTTGTTTTTTGTTGTTTTTTTGTTTTTTTATTTGTTTGTTTGGGTCACACCTGGCAGCGCCCAGGGGTTACTCTTGGCTCTATACTCAGAAATTGCTCCTGGCAGGCTCAGGCGACCATATGGGATGCCGGGATTCGAACCACCGTCCTTCTGCATGCAAGGCAGACACCCTACCTCCAATGCTATCTCTCCGGCCTGGGCCTCGAAAGTTTTTGTTGTTTTTTTTTTGTGTGTGTGTGTTTTTTGGGTCACACCCCGCAGTGCTCAGGGTTTTTTTCCTGGCTCCATGATCAGAAATTGCTCCTGGCAGTTTCGGGGACCATATGGGACGCCGCTGGGATTCATACCTTCTGCATGAAAGGTAAATGCCTTATCTCCATGCTATCTCTCCAGCCCTGAAAGTTGTTTTTTAATAGTGTTATTTTTCTCCCATTCATTATTGTATTATTACAAACTGATTGACAATTTCATTTTCGCATTGGTGTATATAATTTTTTTCACATTAATCAGGATAAAGGCAAAGTGATTTGACATTTCTTTTTTTTTTCTTTTTGGGTCACACCTGGCAGCTCTCAGGGGTTTCTCTTGGCTCTATGCTCAGAAATTGCTCCTGGCAGGCTCAAGGGACCGTATGGGATGCTGGGGTTTGAACCACCATTCTGTATGCAAGGCAAACACCTTACTTCCATGCTATCTCTCTGGCCCCTGACATTTCTTTTTATAGAAAAATTGTTGATAAATTCCTTTGATTAAAATTTCATGTATAACTTGAATCTTGATGATCTATAGTAGTATGTAACTTTTTATTAAATTATCAGAAAATTTGTGGTTGAGCATTTTTATAATGTCTAAAATATGAAATGGTTCACTAGTTAGTTGATTTTTTGTTTGGTTAAAATTTAAACATAGTTGAGCCTTCTTGAATTACGTTGAATGTGATATTATAAAACAGTCAGATTTTCCATATGTCTCCTTTAAGGGTGCTAGTTGTTAAAGACTCTAAATCAGGGGTCTCAAACTCACGGCCCATTTGCAGCCTTCTGTACAACATATTGTGGCCCTGCCCTAGAGGAATCTTTTTTGTTTTGTTTTGTTTTAGTTGTTTGGGTCACACCCACCAATGTTCAAGGCTTACTACTGACTTTGCACTCAAGGATCGCCCTGACTTTGCCTCCTGCGACCCCCGGGTAAATTGAGTTTGAGACCCCTGCTCTAAATGATTGTACTGCATTATATACTTTATTTTTAAAATTTATGTTTAATACTATTAATCTTGAAGTAGCATAGTCCCTAAGTCTTCATTTCTTCCTTTCCCCTTTCCTTAATGCTTAGTAATATGAAATTTATAATCCAGTGCCAAGGGATTGCCATCATTTAATTCTATCTATTTTCTTGATTTGTTTATTCATGTATCAAAAGTTGCAGTGAGTTGTGTGATATTTATCTTTTCATATAGCTGCAGAGTATTCCTTTGCATATGTATACTCCAACATCTTGAATCTTTTTATCTATAGTTGGACATTTTGGCTGTTGCATATCTTTATTGTTTCTCAAGTGCTGCAGTGAAAATAGTTAAATATATATAGTTTTGAATTAATGTTTTTGTGTTTTGAGGGTAGATTTCAAAAAGTAGAATCATGGGGTCATATGGAAGCCCTAAGTCTCCGTACTGTTTTTCATAGGGGCTAAACCATATTACATTCCAAAGAGTGAAAGAGAGTTCATTTGACCCCACATGTCCACCAATAGTGGTTGTTTCCAGTCTTTGATAAATGCCATTCTTACTGGTAATAGAGCAGTAGGAGATATCTAATTGTCACCTTGATAATTGTCAATTTGTTAATTGACTATAAACACATTTTTAGTAAAATGTCTTTTAATGTTTAATGATTGATTGAAGACTATATAGCACACTCAATAAGTTGCAATATTCAACCATTATGTCATATAGGATAATTTTTTGTTTTGTAGTTTTTTTGGGCTACACCCTGCTGCACTCAAGAGTTTACTTCTGTCTCTGCACTCAGAAACCACTCCTGGCTCAGGGAACCATATGGGATGCTGGGGATTGTACCCACATCCTTTCTGAGTTGGCAGCATGCAAGACAAATGCCCTACCACTGTGCTATTTCTCCGGCCCCAATTTCTAGGGCTTTTTCCCCTTTTGGCTTTTTTTTTGGGGGGGGGAGGGCGTCACACCTGGTGGTACTCAAAAGTTATTCCTGGCTCTGCGCTCAGAAGTCACTCTTGGCTTGGGGAATCATATGAGATGCCGGGGTATCGAATCGCAGTCAGTCCTAGGTCAGCTGCATGCAAGGCAAATGCCCTACCTCTGCACCACTGCTCTGGCCCCAAGAGGAAGTTATTTTAATTGAAAATTTCTACAACTTTGTTTGATTTTACATGCCTACCTCCCCACCTACACACACATACCTTTTCACTTTCTTGTTGTCATAGATAAATGTTTCATAGATAAATGGTTGTGGTGCTCTCACACTTTAGTGGTATTGCTACTGAATCTTTGGTTGTAGTAAGTACTGCAGATTGCACATTTGTGTTGTTGTATAATGCTTGAATACATTTGGCTGCAGTGTGTTGTTGGAGATCATATACTTTATAATGGCACCTGACGGCATTCAACATTGGGCCTTTGCTAGTAGATACAGAACAAATAATTTACCAGTACTCTACCTTCATCCCCTTTGGTTGAGTTTTTCACATATAGTAAATGGACTCTTAGGTCAACTCACCCAACATTTTTTTTGGCCACAACTGACAGTTCTCAGGGTGTGTTTTGGCTCTGTACTTAGGGGTCATTCTTAGAGCTGCAGAGGATTGAACTCAGGTTGGATGCATGCAAGGCAAATGTTCTACCCCTTGTGCTATTTGTCTGGCCCTTCCACCCCAACTTTTGTTTATACAACAATTTTAAATATATAGGAAATTGGTAATAATGGACATCCATATAATTATCTTCTAGATTGAAATTTTGTTGATATCAACATATTTGCTTTATACATGCATTTATATTATTTTTGACAGAATTTCTTGAAACTAAACTATGGATATTATGATACCAACCCTTAATAAATCAACATGTCTCTGATATACTTTTGTTTACATAAATAACAAAATTATTATTGAGGGGCCAGAGAGATAAAACAGTAGGTAAAGTGCTTGCTTTGCATGAAACTGTTCCAGCATTATCAGGAATGTGACTGACCCTGGAGTCAGGTGTAAGACTAGAGAACCACAGGGCAAAGCTTACTCTTGAGTAAATAAGCCAAGGGTAAGGGATGCTCAGGGATGGTGGATGGAGCTTTGGGGACCATATGTGATGATAGGTATCCAAACAAGGTAGGTTGCATGTGGGAAAAATGCTTTGCCACTACATTTAAATATACTTATTTATACTGAAGAATATATTTTTTTGTCCACTGAAGAATATTTTAATGTTATATAAAATCCATTCTTACCAAACTAAGACTCCCATAAGGTTAATTCACTGTTCTAGATTATTAATTTTTTTAATCTCTTCTAGTAGGTTAGCAGTATTACCTATTCCTCCATTTAACATGAAATTTGTAGGTGGAAGGTTTGGGACACACCTGATGGTGCATGGCACTAATCCTAGCTCTGTGCTTATGAATGGCTCACCAAAGTGTCCTGAGGACCATAAGGGTGCCAGGGATGGACTCTATGTCTCCTGCATGTGGATCATGCACTCAGATCTTTTTTTCTTGTTGTTGTTTTTGGTTTTTTTTTGTTTTGTTTTGTTTTTGGGTCACACCCGGCGGTGCTTAGGGGTTACTCCTGGCTGTCTGCTCAGAAATAGTTCCTGGCAGGCACGGGGGACCATATGGGATTCGAACCAACCACCTTTGGTCCTGGATTGGCTGCTTGCAAGGCAAATGCCGCTGTGCTATCTCTCCGGGTCTGCACTCAGATCTTTTTTTTTTTTTTTTTTTTTTTTGGTTTTTGGGCCACACCCAGTAACGCTCAGGGGTTACTCCTGGCTATGTGCTCAGAAGTTGCTCCTGGCTTGGGGGACCATATGGGACACCGGGGGATCGAACCACGGTCCGTCCAAGGTTAGCGCAGGCAAGGCAGGCACCTTACCTTTAGCGCCACCGCCCGGCCCCCTGCACTCAGATCTTTCAGCTATCTCTCTGACCCTAATTTGGCACTTACTTTGTTGTTTGTTTTGGTGCCACACCCAGCAATACTCAGGGGTTACTCTTGACTTCCTGCTCTGGAATCATTCTTGGTGGTGCTTGGGGACTGTCCGGGGGGGACCATATGGGATACATGGTATTTCTCCGTATATCTAACTGTATATGAGCACAGTAATGTATTTCTGATACCTAATCTGAAGCTTTTTATTGAGATTCAAGTAGTTGTCCTATAAAGTGAGTTACAATTTTATTTCTCATTCCGCTCACCCCTCACATATTGGTGTCATTGAACTATGTAGTTCTCCAGAAATTTTTCTCTGGGTCTGAAAACCTTGTGTAGTTGCTGCATGATCCAGGTAAAACATATTAAGCCACAATCTTTTCTTTTAATGTCTTGTTTTGTTGGCAACTCCCCCCCCCCCCCCTTGGTTTTGGGCCACATTTGGCAGAGTTCAGGGATCACTTCTTGACATGTTCAAGTGGTCTTATGTGGTACCAGGGATCCCATTAGAGCCATTGTGTGGGCAAGCAAGTACTGTAACTATCCCTCTGGCTCCTAGAGACAATAAATATTGTTTTTCACAGATTGAGTGGAAATTTTTATGGACAGGCCAGTGATTGAAAATCACTAAATGCTCTGCTGTTCTATTATTGAAGTTTCATAAGTTTGATTTAATTGGCTGATTAGTCTAATTAGATATTTTGGGCAAGAATAGTTATTTAGGGGCCTGAGCAATAGTATAACGGTTAAGACATTTGCCTTGCATATGGCTGATCAGCATCCTATATGGTTTTGAACCCGATTGGCCAAATACAAGACTAACACCCTACTTCCTGTGCTATTTCTCCGACCCCTGGAAGTTTTTTCCCCCTAAAGATAATTCTTCCCCTGCCTCAATTCATATAGATTTTTAGTATAGACTATACTAATGACAAAAAATACTTTAAAAATTCATTAAAAAATTTATAAAATACTTTTATAAGGGAATATTTTTGTTTTGGAGTCATACATGGCAAAGCTCAGGGGTTACCCTTGACTCTGCTTAGGGATGGTGATACTCAAGAGGACCATATGGGGTGCCAGAGATCAATCAATTCTGAGTCTGCTGTATGCAAACTAGTGCCCTACCAGCTGTGTATCTGGCTCTTTTGAGGGAATTCTTATAATTTCCAAATTAAGTTCCATTAAGACTGTTGTTACCTTAGAGAGTGTTCTTTAGCATTCGTCACCTGCTTCTACCTTGATATATTCACTATGACTATGCTGTTACCATCTATGTCCTTTAGTAGTTAGTTTTTCACAGACAGTGTTTGTTGATTTTGGTACCCCAAAACCTAGCCCTATGTCTAAAGCCAAATGTTTGTGAAATGGACTTGGTCGAAAGCTGGACCTTACTGATGATTTACAGAGGTTTCTTCTGAATGTGCTATTTTTCCCTTCTGAATTTATTTTTTTTCTTGGTTTTTGGTTTTTGGGTCAGACCCTGCAGCTTTCAGGGCTTGCTCCTGGCTCTGTGCTCAGAAATCGGTCCTGGCAGGCCCCAGGGACCATCCCGGGGATGCTGGGATTCGAACCACTTTCCTTCCTGAATAGGTTGCATGCAAGGCAAACGCCCTACTGCTATGCTATCTCTCCAGCCCCTATTTTTTTTCTGTTTTTATTTAGCAGACAATTTCTACATTTTAGTCACTGCTTCAAGTTCTACTTAAATATGTTAATTTCAATTCCTATAACTACAACCCAGTGAATCAATTGCCATTTTTATATGCATATTATGGAGAGGAACTGAAGCAATAAGTAATTTCCTCACATTAGCACATCTTGTGTGTACTGAAGGTGGGACTTAATGCAGACAATCTGGCTCCAGAATCTGATTTTAAAAATTAATAGCACCATGTTGCCTCCAGTGGAAACAAAAAATACATGTAGTTTTACCATGATTATGTCACTATTATACATGTAGTGCTGTGTGCCTGGGTGTGTGGACACTTCCAGAGCCCTTAAAAAATGAAGGCAGTAGTTGGACAAACTTTGTTTTTGTTTTTAGGGCTACATCAGCTATGTTCAGGGCTTACCTGGCCCTGCACTCAGAGATCACTCTTGGCAGTGCTCTGGGAACCATATGGGATGTTGGGGATCAAACCCAGGTCTGCCATGCAAGGCAGGCGCCTTTCTGGGTGTTTTATTTCTCTGGTCCCCTGTTTCCTACTTTTATTTGACAATGTCAAACCATATATAAAAAAAGGGAGAAGGAAGGAAGGGGAGGCTCAGGATCTCCTTCTCTCTACTTCTCCAAGCATCATCCCCTGTTCTTATTCCTATGCCTCAGGAGGAACTCTACCTTCCTGACTTGTGGTAGAGTAGGAATTGTCAGGCATGGAAGAGAAAGGGGGGAGAGAGAGGAGAGAGAGGAGAGAGAGAAGAGAGAGAGAGAGAGAGAGAGAGAGAGAGAGAGAGAGAGAGAGAGAGACAGAGAGAGAGAGAGAGAGACAGAGAGAGACAGAGAGAGAGAGACAGACAGACAGAGAGACAGACAGACAGAGAGACAGAGACAGAGAGAAAAGAAAGTAAAGGAGTCAAGAGTTAGAGGGCCTTCCTTCATCCCCCCATCAGAGTTGGTTCTCTGAGGGGGGGGGGAGAGAGACAGAGACAGAGAAAAGAGAAAGTAAAGGAGTCAAGAGTTAGAGGGCCTTCCTTCATCCCCCCATCAGAGTTGGTTCTCTGAGGGTGGGGGGAGAGAGACAGAAACAGAAACAGAGAAGAGAGAGAAAGTAGAGGAGTCAAGAGTTAGAGGGCCTTCCTTCATCCCCCCATCAGAGTTGGTTCTCTGAGGGGGGGGTGAGAGAGACAGAGACAGAGAAAAGAGAAAGTAAAGGAGTCAATAGTTAGAGGGCCTTCCCTCATCCCCCATCAGAGTTGGTTCACTGAGAAGGGATCTTGAAGGAGCACTTAAGGTGTACCGAGGTATCTTAGCCAATGAGATGATAGAAGACCCAATATCCAAAATTCCAAAAGCAATTTGCTTAGAGTATTATGGTAGAGATTGAACCTTTAGGTCTAGTTAGAACAAGAATTCCTTACTCTTTTTGTGTTCACTTTGATACATGTTCTCATTACATGTAACAAGTGATTTAGTGGTTGATCTAGCTGAGCTCTGATCACCTGTGGACAATATATGCTACGTGTATATATTTAAACAAAGGATTAAAAGTTTCATAATTATGCCAGTTTTATTTCTCTTACAGGTTTTCCCCATATCTTAATATTTTTATTTTTGATATTCCTTGGCAGTGGTTTTTTTAGGTTAGATCTCCTCCATTCTCTAAATTTATCATTTTCTCTCAATATTTTCATCTTTTTGTTATTTTACTTTGCATTCTAGGAGACATTCTCAGGTTTTACCTCCATGACCACATCGAGGGCTTTATGTTCATTATGCCATTGGCATTTTTCCATCGCATGGGCATTTTAATTTTTCAGCTTAATCTGTAATTCTGGAAATCTTTGATCTTGCATGTTACCTTTTCCTTTTCATCTTATTTTCTTCTCTGCCTGGGTTTTTTTTTTAGCTTTCTATTTCTGTGTTTTAAAGGCATGTCTTTTGGCATTAGGGATACCAAGAAACTTCCTATAAATTTCAAAATATCTTGGGAGAAAATTATATTTGAGATTTTTTATGTGCCAGAAACAACACTGAACATTTAATTTCATAGTAATTATGGCTGATCCTATTGCCCTGAGTTTGCTGGTGAGGTAAATGATAATATCCTGATATTGCAGGTAAGGAAACAAGCTCAGAGATGTTCAAAGAAATTTGCTTAGAGTAGTATGGTAAAGTTTGAACCTTTGGCTCTAGTGAGAACAAGAATTCCCTAGTCTTTTTGTGTTCACTTTGATTACATGTTCTCATACATGTAACACTCTCTCTGTCCTAATTTCTCTGGGGTACACAGCACATCCAGTGGTGCTCAGATTTTACTCCTGGTTCTGTGCTCAGGGATCACTCCTAGTAGTGATATGTGTGGTACAGGAGACCAAACCAAGGTCTGCCATGTACAAGACAGCATCCTATCTGCTGTTCTATCACTCTTGTTCTTATGTGTCCTGACTCCTTAAACACAGACTGGGTCACAGCCTTACTTGGGTTGTGTTACAGGTAACAGAATATGAGTGACTTGAAAAAAAGTTGGTTTTGGTAGGTTTCTGAGTGTGCAACACCCAAAAATTAGTCCAAAATCTGCCATGTAATGAGTCTTTTTTTGTTTGTTTGTTTGTTTGTTTTTTGGGCCACACTCGTTTGATGCTCAGGGGTTACTCATGGCTAAGCACTCAGAAATTGCCCCTGGCTTGGGGGGACCATATGGGATGCCAGGGGATCGAACCGCTGTCCTTCCTTGACTAGCGCTTGCAAGGTAGACACCTTATCTCTAGCGCCACCTCTCTGGCCCCCATGTAATGAGTCTTAAATGTTTCTGTCAGTGCTCACCCATTTTGTATTTCTGGATAAATAAAATATAAATTCTATTTTATTGATAAATAGTAAGACTGCTCTATGGGAATCTGGGTGTAGAGTCAACATGGTTAAAAAAAAAAGTCGACCCTCAAATTTAGATATTCTCATCTGTCTTTCTTTATAATTGTTAGTTACAAGGTTCTGATACTTGGTTAAATCGGAATGCTTTATTTATATAGTCTATTCCTTTCAGCAATATAATAAAACAGTCTTCTCTGGGTCATATAGTTTTGCCTTGCATGAAACCCAACCTCAAGTTCATCTTGGTCAACATGGTCCCTTGAACAGAGTGACCGGAGTAGCATAGAGGCAGGAATAAGTAGCCCCTAATAACAGGAATGCTGAATGTGGCCTAACCTTCTACCCTCACCCTACTCAAAATCCAGTCTTTTAAAAATAAATGACTCTTAAGTATTTTATTTTTTCTTATATCAGGGAAGAGCTGTATAGGAGTTTAATGTCCTTTGGTAGACATTGGTGATAAAATTTGGAAAAGGTGCAATGACTTGGAATGCCAGTCTTAAAAGTAATGGTCACCCTCATTCAGATCCCTAGTGTACACATGGGCCAAGCTGCTGTGATCCTCAGTGTTGTAGTGATTTCTTTCTTTTTTATTACCCATAACTAGCAGTGCACAGGGCTTACACTATGTTCAGGGATCACCCCTGGCAGGCTCAGGGTACTGGGGGATAGAACCTGAGTTTACCATATGCAAGTTCCTTCTCTCCCACCCCACCACCCAGTTTTTTTTTTTTTTTTTTTTTTGCCACATTGTAGTCAGATGTAGGAAGTACTAGAATTTTAAAAATGGGCTTGTGTCACAGTCAGGAAATACTGCCATTGGTTAGTGGTTGTGTTAGCACTACAGCAGGGGTCTCAAACTCGCAGCCCATGGGCCGTTCGCGGCCCTCCGTATAACATTTTGTGGCCCGTGGCCGGCCTTTAAATATCGCAGTATTCGCCCGAATAATTGCAATAAAAATCACATTAGTAAGAAAAAATCTCATTAAACATTCACATACCCCGAGCAGTTCTGTTCGGGGTATGCAAATGTTTAATGCGATTTTTTGCGATTTCTTTCTTACTAATGCAATTTTTTATTGCGAATATTTGGTAAGTGAATAATTGCGAATACTTTGCTCCTAGCGCAAATGTCATTTCCGCTGCTCCTGCCCGCTGTCCCTTGCATTATCGGAGGCCTAAGGGAGAGAAGAGAGAGAAGTTTATTACAGAATTAGATTTTGTCATACCTTCATCATGGCTTCATCAAAGCTTGCAGTGAAGAGAAAGATTGGTGACAAGCACAGATAATTTCAGGAAAAGTGGGAGACGCAATATTTCTTTGTTGAGCACAGGGACATCCCCACATGTCTTATTTGCTCAGAGAAAGTTACAGTGCACAAGGAATACAACTTGAAACACAATTATTCAACTAAACATGCTGAGGAATGTGCTAAATATCAAGGAAATGAGAGCCAAGCGGGTTGCCAGTCTTAAAGCATGTCTAATGAGGCAACAAGATTTCTTCAAGAAAGCAACCAAAGAGCATGTTGCATCATGGTTAGTGAGATGATTGCTAAGGCAGGGAAACCATTCACAGAAGGAGAGTTTGTTAAAAAAATGCATGTTAAGGCTGCAAGTATTATCTGTCCGGAAAAGAAAGGTCAGTTTAGCAAAATCAGCCTTTCTGCCAACACTGTGGCAGAGCACATTTCTGACATGTCAAGTGACATTTATCATCAACTGTGTGAGAAAGCCAAATGTTTTGATGCATACTCAGTTGCTCTTGACGAGGGCAGAGATATAACAGACACTGCGCAGCTCACAATTTATGTCCGTGGTGTTGATTGCAATTTTGAATTGACAGAGGAGCTGCTCACAATAATTCCAATGCATGGCCAGACCACCGCTAATGAGATATTTCGGCATCTGTGTGATGCCATTGAGAATGCAGGTTTACCATGGAAGAGGTTTGTTGGAATAATAATCGATGGAGCACCATCGATGACGGGGAGGAAAAATGGATTGGTGGCACTTGTTCAAAAAAAACTTGAAGAGTTTTTTGCAGTAAATGCCTGCTGTGTGACAATGTGATGTCTGTTGTTGTGAAATGCATCAACCAAATCAGATCCAGGGGCTTAAAGCACAGGAGGTTCCGTGCTTTTTTAGAGGAAATGGAGTCAGAATATGGAGATGTGCTCTATTTCACCGAGGTACGTTGGCTCAGCAGGGGAAATGTCCCGAAAAGATTTTTTGAGTTGAGAGAAGAAGTGAAAGCCTTCATGGAGAAGGAGGGAATGCTGTTTTTGAGTTGAGTGATCACAAATGGCTCATGGACTTAGCTTTTCTTGTTGACATCACACATAAGCTGAATGTACTAAACAAGATTGTTACAAGGCCCCGGGGCAGCTTGTCAGTGCTGCCTATGACAACGTGAGAGCATTTTCCACAAAACTTGTGTTATGGAAATCCCAGCTCTCTCAGACAAACCTTTGCCATTTCCCAGCATGCAAGGAACTTGTGGATGCAGGCATACCATTCAGTGGTGAGAAATATGTTGATGCTATTTTTAGCTAGAGAAGGAATTTGATCACAGATTTGCAGACTTCAAAAAGCACAGAGCCACTTTCCAAATTTTTGTGGACCCCTTTTCCTTTGATGTGCAAGATGTCCCTCCTGTGCTTCAAATGGAGCTCATTGACCTGCAATGCAATTCTGATCTCAAAGCCAAGTTCAGGGAGATTAGTGGAAAAGCAGACATGCATGGGCAATTTTTGAGAGAATTGTCCCCCAGCTTCCCTGAGCTTTCCCTAATGTTCAAGCGCACCATGTGCCTTTTTGGGAGCACATATTTGTGTGAAAAGTTATTCTCCACATTGAACTTCAATAAGTCAAAGTACAGGTCTAGACTTAATGATTATCTTCAAGCCATACTGAGGGTCTCAGCTGCTTCCTCTCTAAAGCCAAATGTGGTTCAGATTTGTGAGAGGAGGTGCTGTCAAGTCTCTGGCAGCAAGGAATAGGCAAAAGATGCCATGTTCAGAAGAACTGTTCATAATCTACACTCAATGTTCTTCTATTCATGTTCAGAAGAAATAATTAAAACTGTTAATAATGACGTTTGAGGACTTTTTTTTGTGTGGAATTCCTTATACGGCCCTACCTCACCCCAGCTTTGCCTCCTGCGGCCTCCAGGTAAATTGAGTTTAAGACCCCTGCACTACAGTGATTCCTGGCAAACATAAACGTAACTTGTGTGCCTCAAATCAAAACTGAGATCCACTCACTGGTGGGTATATGTGCAAGCGCTACAACTAAAAGTATGCAAACCACTGCTGAGTGTGCTAAGTACTACAACCTGATGTTCAGCTCAGATAAGCCCCATAGCTAAATGTCCTAGTCCATAAAGCCTCTGTGTGTGTGTGTGTGTGTGTGTGCATGTGTATGTGCATGTGTGTGCATATTCCCTGATTTATGTGTGTGCTGGAGGGGGAGTCCCTGACCATATAGCCTGGTGTTCCTGTGTGTGTGAGAATCCCTGGCCATATAGCCTGATGTTTCTCTCTCTGTGTGTGTGAGTCCTTGGCCATATAGCCTGATGTTTCTGTGTGTGAGTGTGTGTGTATATGTGTGAGTGTGAGTCCCTGGCCATATAGTCTGATGTTTCTTTGTGTGTGTGAGTCCCTGGCCATATAGCCTGGTGTTTCTGTGTGTGTGTGTGTGTGTGTGCGCGCGCGCGCGCGCATGTGTGCGTGTGTTTCCTGATCATTGCAACAGTGTCAATAGTAATGGAAAGGGAGAAGGCAATAAAAAGCAAACTACTCAACCAAAAATTTTGTTGCATAGAATGAAAATTAGGAACTTTCGGGAGCCAGAGAAATAGCACGAAGGTAAGGCATTTATTTGCCTTGCATTCAGAAGGTTGGTTGTTCGAATTCCGCATCACATATGGTCCCCCGAGCCTGCCAGGAGCAATTTCTGAGTGTAGAGCCAGGATTAACCCCTGAGTGCTGCCTGGTGTGACCCAAAAACCAAAAAAAAAAAAAAAAAAAAAAAAAAAAAGAAAGAAAAGAAAATTAGGAACTTTCATTCCTAATGAACCTATTACTCCAAATTTTAGACATTTAAAATGTAGGATTTTTTTTAAATTGCTTATGCTTTGTATCCATTGATTCAGTTGGGGTGAAGTTTCAGCATTTTCATTTTGGATTCTGTTTTGGTTCCTCACTTTGGGATATCACTTGGATATAGCCTTTGTCCGGACCATTAATGGTTGCCAGGTATAAAGCAAACTACAATTTTCAGAACTGGAGAAATAAGTAGTACATCGGGGAAGGGCCTCGCCTTTCACAGCTGATATGGGTTTGATTTGGGTATCCCTCTTAGTTTCCTGTGTCTCATCAGGAGTGATTCTTGAGCTCAGAGCCAAGAGTAAGCTTTGAATACTTACGGTATGACCAAAAAACAAAATTATTTTTCCTTTATGTTAATAATTACAACATTTCTGACAAACAGATGTATTAGTTTGTGCTTTCACCAAGTAATTCATTGGTTCAGTTAGGTGTGCTATTATTCAACTTGTTTTGATGCTATTTATTTGGAGATAGATCCGGTAGTTACTTGTGCTTCTAATTCAAAGGCTATAAACTGAATTTCCCATTACCCTTTCTTTGTGTTAGAGTAATAATAAAGTGGGTTACAGGAACTCAGGAAAACATTTGTTTTTGAGGATGCCAGTTAATTATGAAAGAATATTATTCAGAAATTCAGAAATTATCAGATGAAAGAGATGGAAGGCATGGAAGAGATGAATAGGGCAAACTATGAAAGAAGGAAAGAAGGGCAGAACTTCCATGCCTTTCTCTAATATACCTTCCTCTAATTAACCTTCAAATATACCAGCCTCTCTGGCTACTATCCTTGTGGGTTTATCACAGAAGCTTGATTACATAGGTGTAATTGATTGTTGTTCCGCTCAGTTTCATGCCCCTCTCCGTTTTCTAGAGGTCAGTTAATTCCTACCCTCTGATCACACACAGTTGATTTCCCCTCATAGTCAGTCTTCATTCTTAGGTTATTTCCAGAAATCATCTCATTATCATAGCTTCTGGGTGGTGGGTTAAGTGAATTTGTTATGAATACCAAACAAGGCCTATATTATTCTCACCACTTATGAAATTCTAAGGATTTCTGCTAGAATTGAATATGTATTTTATTATAAATCACAGTATCACACCAGGGCCAGAAGAAAATAGAATAAGTCAAAGCACTCTTCTGGTCAAGTTTTTTTTTTTTTTTTTTTTTTTTTGGGTCACACCCGGCAGTGCTCAGGGGTTATTCTTGGCTCCAGACTCAGAAATTGCTCCTGGCAGGCACGGGGGACCATATGGGGCGCCGGGATTCGAACCGATGACCTCCTGCATGAAAGGCAAACGCCTTACCTCCATGCTATCTCTCCGGCCCCTTCTGGTCAAGTTTTTACTAGTAGGGAGACAGACACTGTGACCCCTTCCACCCAGATGTACTGACCCAAATGGAGTTTCATGACAGTACTTGAATTGAACTGAGTGTTGAAGTTCATTGTTTTCATATATATCCAGAAGGAAGAAAAATAATATTATTTGCCAACAACCTTATCATGGAAGCAATACTGTGAAAAGTTTTAAAAATTACTTTGGGATATTATTGATGGGAGTCAGTAAGGAACATGTGAGTTGATAATAATAATAATTATTATAATCTTTGTGAATAGATCTGGAGCCCAAGTCAATTTTGTTTCAGTTCTGCCATTTCATAATAGTTAAATGTGGAGCCGGAGTGATATGGTAGTACAGTGGCAAGGCATTTGTCTTGCATGCCACCAACACAGGACGGACCTTGGTTCAATTCCCGGCATCTCACATGGTTCCTTGAACCTGCCAGGAATGATTTCTGAGCACAGAGCAAGGGGTAACCCCTGAACACCTCCGGGTGTGGTCTAAAAAAAAAAAGAAACAAAACAAAAACATAATAGTTAAATATTATTTTGTGCCATTTTATATTTGTGATATAAAGATGCTTCATTATGCTTCTAGTAGAACTAAGGCTACTGTGTGGTATTGGAAATGGAACTCAGGCCTCCCACCAATCTCTTTGAGCTGTCTCTCCAGCTGTAAGTTCATTAATTAGAATAGATGGTGACAGACTTCAACATTTTGGAATCTAAAAATATTTCCATAGGTTATTTCTTAAGGCTTGTGATTTTGTGAAGTGCATCATTATAATTGCTTATTTTTTTAAATTTTTAAGAAAATAGTAGAGTCCAAAGAGAGTGAAATCTTGGAAGGCAGATTGTTCAGATGAAAACAGTCTAGGTAAGATTTGTTTTAGACCAGCAACTGGAAGGAAGAGAAGTAGCTCTGTTTAAATGTCGGAATGAGATTCTGTTACTTGAAGGTAACAGAATGCCTTGCCTTGAACTATGCTTGACATATATTAGACTCTCAGTAAATATTTGTTGAGTAATGAATAACACTCAGATTGTGATACAATCACCTATGAACAATTTAGTAACAAAATTCAGGATAGTAAGTGGAGGACTCTAGAAAGTAACAGATAGGAATAAAATTAATTATACTTATGGTATTAATGTGAAAATAACACTAATGAAATACGGTTTTGGAAATATTTTTGTTTTGTTTTGGGGCCACACTCATTGATGGTCAGTGGTTACTCCTGGCTATGCACTCAGAAATTGCTTCTGGCTTGGGGGACCATATGGGACACCGGTGGTCTGTCCTAGGCTAGCGCGTTCAAGGCAGACGCCCTACTGCTTGTGCCACCACTCCGGCAGGAAATACTTTTGCCAAAAATGGTGGGAGGATATTTTTGGACAAGAAAGATATTTTGGGAAAATTGTATGTGTATTTTTTAAATTTTCATTGGAAAAATTTTAATAATGTAGAGGATCCACTTGGAAAGCCTAAAATAATATATTTTTTACATAAAGCACTCCTCCCAGTAGAAAAAAAGTTGGTAAAGCCAAACAGTACAAATAATTTCCAGAATATCTGTATTGTTCTTCCTTTGTCAATTTCATATCTCTAACCAGAAAAAAGTTCCATGTGATTAGCTAAATAAGTTAGTAAATTGTAATTAAATTGTTATTTGTTAATCTGATGTAACACTCAAATGTTACTGCCTTTAAATCTTGCTTTTTTTAAATTTGCTAATGGAAGTAATTAATTAGGGAGGTACCGCTTCTTTGAAACTTTAGAAGCAAAGATTAGATTAGAAACTTATTTAGAATTTTAGAAACTGCTTTAGAATCTTTAGAAACAAAGATGGGTTGTACAGAATTAAAATAAAAGATTTGAGTGGATGGGGCTGAAGAGATAGTACATTATACATATTAATAAACATAATATAATATACATAGTATATTCAAAACCCAGGGTTTGAGCATTGCCAGGAGTGATTCCTGCATGCAGAACCCCTGAACATGGTTGGATATGACCCCAAAACAAGAACAACAACAACAAAAAAAAAAGAACAAAGATTTGAATGAGGCTGTGAAAGGACTCTACTGTCCTAGATTTGGTTATGTTGAAGATCTTGAAAGAACTGCAGTTTTCTTGGTTTGTAGTTCAGGAGCATTCTTTAGTGGTTTCATTGATTAAAGGTTCAATCAGAGACACATGCTATATTTATGAAAAGAGTAGATTATACACACTTGTGAGAGAAGGATGTACATTGGAGATCTGAGAAAATTCACTAGACAGCCTTCCTGCAGCAGTGGATAGTGGACCAAGTGAAGTTTGAAGGCGAATCAACCATCCTGCAGCAGTGGTACATTGGACAAAGTGAAATTTGCATGTCAATCTGAGAAGTGGGAAGTAGAGCTGGTGGGAAGTCTTTCTACATTTGTTGCCATTGCATAGCTGTCTCTTCTATGGCCTAGTCAGGCTTTTAATGGAGTTGAGGTTGCTGTTTGGTCTGTTGGTTATCAGAAAGACAAACTGCATGAGAAATACAAGAGAACAGAAAGTTGATGAAATTACTGGGGGGGGGGGAGAGAGAGAGGAGAGAGGAGAAAATAATTAACTTGCACACATATAATAGATACAATAATATTTTAGAGAGAGAGGAGAGAGAAAAGAACTAACTTGCACACATGTAATAGATACAATAATATTTTATAGACATAGGTTCTTCCAATTTTAAGAGAGCAAACAAGTTCATTAACCTCTGTGAAATGGACAGATAACATCTAATGAGACTGCTGTAAGAATTAAATTAGATATTTATAAAGCATTCAGCATGATATTAGTACAATGAAAATTGCTTATTATAAATACTTGCTCTTATTAGTAATAGCAATTTTAGAAGTAATAAAAGTTAGAATGAGAAATGATTAAGAAATAAGAAGGGTGTATGTTACCCCTCTCCCAACTTCTGCTTATCTTACCTGGATGGGAGGGGTCTGTGGTTGCTAATAGGGGGGTTGTCTTAGGAGTGTAAAGGAGATTCAGAGAGAAATTCAGCGAGAGATTCAGCGGGAGAAGCCTCCGGAGGAAGAAGCAGCATAGGGAGATAAGAGACAGGTTGAGTGCAGAATCCTTTTGTCAGCATGCTAGTAGCTCCAAAAGCCCAGAGCTTGCCAGCTAGCTGCCCAAAGGACCCTGAGCACCTTGCTCAAGGACAACTATTTATTAGGCTCTCAAAAGCGCCCCACTTGGAAGATCATAGGTGGGACAACAGGTAGACCTAAAGATATTATAGAGAAATATTAAAAAGGCCTCCATATATATAACAGGTATATTTTGCAAGATGCAGAGAGGAGAGAAATCAGTGGAGATAAGAATAAAGAAGTAGAGAGTGGAGTGATAGTACAGCAGGTAGGGCTCTTGCCTTGTACAAATCTAGCCTAATTTCAATCCCCAGCACCCCACATGGTCCCCTGAGCCCACTAGGAATAATTTTTGAGCATAGAACAAGGAGTAACCCCTGATATTGCCAAGTATGTCCTAATAACTAAAAAAAGAAAAAATAAAGTAGACATTGCTTATATTTCCAAAGTTTGTACATTCAGCTTTCAGAACAGCTGTAAACATAGCTGTGAAATAGTTATATTAAGTAATAATTTTTAAGAAAGATGACTCTACCATGATGAGTGAAGAAGTAGCTAACCCTGTCATTCCAGCATAGTTAGTGATGTATCTGAAATGCTTAGCACACTGGTAGTCTGCAGAGGATATTTATTTTGTTACCACTTAGAGAAGGAAAGATAACCAAATGAGGGAAATAAGGAGGACTTTCAGCAAGATCCTTTGAACATATAGGAAAAAGGGAAGAAGCATTTAAGACATAACAGAGATGAAAGGTAGAAATCAACCAGATAGCAGTACTTTATTATTATTAGCACAACTTAGTACCTACCTGTTGATCCCTGTTCTTTGCTTTTAGTAGCTACTTAACATTCTTGGAGAGAGTGTTCCTGTTTGGGTCTGTTTTCTGATTCACCACTAATTCAATGACAGTAATAAATCACCTTGATTGGGGTTGGTAGTATGGTAGAAAGGACGAGTTTACAAAAATCTATTTGTGGATAAATAGACAGCTATAAATCTAAACTACATTTCAATTTTATATCATGTATTAAAGCTGTTCATTACAATTCTATCTTATGCTTTTTAGTTTCTTGACTTATTCTTTAATTCTTATTTTATTTTTACTTTATATAAATAATAGTCTCTTTTTCCATGTTTATTAAATCTGCTAATTTTTGTTTTCTGGAATAAATTTTCTTGACATATGTTCTTTAGAAATTCTCTCAACTAAGGATCTGGTGGTGTTAAGTTACGAGTTTTCACTTGAACTCTTTAGATTGTATTTGTTGTTTTAATATAAAACAGTCCTACTGCTGGTTGCTGATGCTACTGCTGCTGCTTCTTTGCTAATGCTCAACTGCTGATGCTGAATCTGATGCTGAATCACTCTTTTATTATTATTTTTATATCTTTATTTAAACAGCTTGGTTACAAATATGATTATAGTTGGATTTCAGTCATGCAAAGAACACCCCCCCTTTACCAGTGCAACATCCCCATCACCAATGTCCCAGATCTCCTTCCTCCCCACCCCAACAGAGATTCACTGTTGAATCTCGCTGTTGATTCTAGTTTCTGCCCACTTCTCTAATTCTCCTTCTTAATCCCTCTCTCCTCACCCAAGTCAGCCTCCTTTACCTGTCTATTCCAGATGTGGGCAGTTCTGATTATTCAGATGGGATAAATAAAGAGTTGGGGGAGGGGATACCCACATGTATTCTTGAATAAGACTTCAGTTTTGTGAGGCCAGAGCGATAGCACAGTGGGTAGGGCGCTTGCCTTGCACACGCTGAGCTGTGTTCTATACCTGGTATCCCATATGGTCCCCTGAGCAGCTTCTTTTTTTGTTTTGTTTTGTTTTTTGGGTTACACCTGGCAACACTCAGGGGTTACTCCTGGCTCTATGCTCAGAAATCGCCCCTGGCAGGCACAGGGGACCATATGGGATGCCAGGATTTGAACCACCGTCCTGCAAAAAGGCAAATGCCTTACCTCCATGCTATCTCTACGCGCCACCCCCCCCCCCCAGCAGCTTCTGATTGCAGGATTTTTCTCCACATTTTGATGATAGTTCATTTTATTTCTATCATAAATCCACAAATATAGGTGTGATTATATTTTTATTATGATTATTTTGTTGTGTTGTTGTGTTAGTATAATTGTTTTTTTGTTTTTTTATTTGGGGGGGGGTGCATACCCAACATGCTCCAAGGCCACTTCAGGCTCTGTGGAGGAAACTGTTCCTGAGGATAGCTTCTCTAGTTTGATCCCTGGCACTACATGAACCACCAAGACTCAGGGTGTGACCCTGAATACAGAGCTAGGAATACTTTCAGGTGTGCCCCAAAATAAGGAGGGAGGGAAATTTATAAATTAGTTTTTCTTGCTTAGATACATAATTATTACCTTCCATCCTATGTTAATAAAAACTAAATTACTAGAAATAGCACTGAAGATAGATAAGTTAACCATTGTTTCTGTACAGCCTTATTTTAATGGAAGAAGATGGAGAAAGATATTTGGGGTCACTGTACAATTTATTGCTCAAACTGGGCTACTTGAGAGTGAAAAGAGGCAGTTTTAATCATTATCCTGGGGCAGCAAAAATAAACAGGGACTGTCCTTAGCAAACTAGGTGTATAGTTTACCCTATCTATGTGTAAATAAATGTTATAGTGAAATATGTGCAAAGAACTATGATTACTAACTTAATATATAAAAAGTGTTAAAGGGCCCGGAGAGATAGCACAGTGGTGTTTGCCTTGCAAGCAGCCGATCCAGGACCAAAGGTGGTTGGTTCGAATCCCGGTGTCCCATATGGTCCCCCATGCCTGCCAGGAGCTATTTCTGAGCAGACAGCCAGGAGTAACCCCTGAGCAACGCCGGGTGTGGCTCAAAAACCAAAAAAAAAAAAAAAAAGTGTTAAGTACAAAATTATTTATAGTAGTGAATATTCCTGAAGCTATATGAAATAATAATAGTAATAACACTTGATGTTATAAGAATGATACATACATACTTAGATGTCAAGAAAACATGATAAAAGCAATGAAAGGCAAAAAATGTAATGATTTTTTTTAATGTAATGATTTTTAAATTTCCTATGTAGGAGAGCATGTCCAGAAATGGGACTCAAAATGCTAAAAGTAGCAGTTGAATTAATTAGAGGTTTCCTGAGTAAGGTTTGAGATGGAATTTTTTTGAATAAGTGTTCCTAAAGAGGAGGTAAATACAGGCATTCATGGCATAGGCATACACTGCAACCCAGGGAATGAGATTTCTAAATTCTTGGGAAAGACATGTAGGTTTTGATTGAAAGATGTGTACAGTATTTTGTTAGAATTGTAAGGAACATTTGACACTTGTTTATTTAAGGTAAGGCTAAGAACACAATGCTGCTAGGTACTGTAGGTGATAGAAAAATCTATTTTCTATCCTTAAGGAGCTTGTATCTTATAAAGGTATGCAGCTCAATATACAGATAGTCTTAACAAAATATAAAATTAAAAGTATTATGGGGATGGATTTAACAGAGATTGGCTAAACTTGTGGTACTTTTATGTTGTAGTTTAAGGTTTAGAGTAGACAATCTACAGACTTGAGTTCTTGCAAAAAATTATTTGAAATTATTTGAGAGTTTTGACATGCAGTAAGCAATAAAATATGTTCAACTTCTATCAGCAAGACATGTGTACTCAGTATCATCTTTTTTTTTTTTTTTTTTTTTTTTTGGTTTTTGGGCCACACCCGTTTGACGCTCAGGGGTTATTCCTGGCTATGCACTCAGAAATCACCCCTGGCTTGGGGGGACCATATGGGACGCCGGGGGATCGAACCGTGGTCCGTCCTAGCGCTTGCAAGGCAGACACCTTACCTCTAGCGCCACCTTCCCGGCCCCTCAGTATCATCTTTTTATTGGGAGCAGATAGTGACATCTTCCCACAACTGGGGTATACTAGATCTGCAGGAGTGCTCTGGAGTCAACATAGCAGCCTTAGTAATGAAACTCATGTCCTCCTCCTCCTCTTCCTCCCCCCCTCCTCCCCTTCCTCCCCCTCCTTCTCTGCCCTCCTCTTCCTCCTCCTCCCCCCTCTTCTTCCTCCTCCCCCTTCCTCCTCTTTCTCCTCCCCCTCCTCCTTCCTCTTCTTCCTTCCTCCTCCCTCCTCCTCCTCCTCTTCCCCCCTCCTCCTCTGCTCTCTTCCTCCTTCCCCCTCCTCCTCCCCTTCCTCCTCTGCCCTCCTCTTCTTCCTCCTCCCCCTTCCTCCTCTGCCCTCCTCTTCTTCCTCCTCCCCCTTCCTCCTCTGCCCTCCTCTTCTTCCTCCTCCCCCCTTCCTCCTCCTCCCTCCTCCTTCCTCCCTCCTCTTCCCCCTCCTGTTCCCCCCATCTCCTCTGCCCTCCTCTTTTTCCTCTTCCTCCCCCCTCTTACCCCCTCTTCCTCCTCCCCCCTCCCCTTCCCCCCTCCTCTTCCTTCTCCTCCTCTTCTTTTTCTCCTCCTTCCCTTTTCCTCCTCCCCTCCTCTCCCACTTCTTACTCTTCCTCCAACTCTTATTATTATTCTCTTTCTGGGTCTCTAGAACTTCAATGATTTCTATGTTGTTTCTGTTGAGTTGATCAGACTTCTATATTCATCTGTTCACGTTCTTTGAGTAGTTTATCCATTGTCTGATCATCTGCTTTAAGATTCTTTTCCAATCGCTTCTGCTATATGGAGTTGCTCTGCATCTCATCTTGCGGCTCAGTGAACCCATCCTCAGCTGTTGTTACTCTGTTGGGGAGGCTTTCCATTGAGGTTTTCAGACCTGTTATTTCAGTATGAAGTGTTCTGATTTCTATCTTTATATCCTCTTGATTCTTATCTGTGTTCCATTCAATTTGATCTATGCTTTCTTTGAGCTCCATGAACATCCTCTATATTTCTTCTCTAAACACCTTATCAGAGAGGATACCTAGCTGGTTGGTACTTTTTGGGTCATCAGAGCTGCCATCTTCATTCTCTATACATGAGTTTGCCCTGCATTGTGTCCACATTGCCATGCTTGTAGTGTGTTTTTTACTATGTGTTGTGTTAGGGCTCATGGGTTAGAAAGTGCTCAAGGTTGATCTCCTCTGGCCTCACCCATATTGGGTGGGGACAGTTTACCAGGGTTTGGGCCCTGAAGAGATTATGTTAGCTGGTGTCTTCTTGGCTTCCTCACCATATGCTCCTTTTTCTTTCTATATCCTTTCCTTTTAATTTCTGATTTTAGTTATCTTAACTATTACATTTTTTCTTAGTTCTTATTGAACTGTGGTTCATGACATATATTCCCAAAATCATGTCACTGAATGTGGTATTGTGAAAATTTGGCTATAGCTAAAGGTTGCTGAATCCACAGTGATTAGAGATTAATTATAAACCGACCACATGGGGCTGGAGAGAGAGCATGGAGGTATGGTGTTTGCCTTGTATGCAGAAGGACGGTGGTTTGAATCCCGGCATCCCACGAGCCTGCCAGGAGCAATTTCTGAGCATAGAGCCAGGAGTAACCCCTGAGCGCTGCCGGGTATGACCCAAAACCAAGAAAAATCGACCACATAATGAATCCAAGGTGTTTATGGCAGTGTTCACTTGTGTTGCGTTTCTTGGGCAAAAGGGTCACAAGTAGAAAAGGTTTAAGAAGCCCTAGTCTAGTTAGATTGTCCATTTCGTTGATTTCAGTGAAGTTTCTTTTGTTTGTTTCTCTTTGCTTCAGTCTTACTTCCTTCTACCAACTAGTTTTCATCTTAATTCTTTTTTTGTTGTGAGATGTCATATTTAAAATTAGCGATGGAGGTGATTTGGGAATCAGGACCACTACTGGTAGTACTCAGGGAACCATGCAGTAGGGGAATAGGGTCCAAAGTCACATGTTCTACCACTTGAGCCAACATCTCTGGTACCATAGAGTTTCTTCTTCTTTTTTTTTTTCTGAAGGTGTAGAGTTAAAGTTGCTAACTTGAGATCTTGATCTCTCTTTCTCCCCCTCACCCCCTCTCATTCTCTCTTCAGTTAAGGCATTTACAAGTTTCTTTCAGCATTGCTTTTGCTGTATCTTTAAGTTTCTTTGCCAAAAATGGATAAAATCATTCTTCCTGTCTTTGCAGATTGATTCTTTGTTGGACCACATTGTTTATTAATTGTACCAGTTATGCTATTTTGCAAATGGTATTTGCATATTGTTAGAATATATCACTTCTAGCATATGCATACTTAGAATTTTGTTTGGAAATGCTAATCAGCATTTTTTTTTTTTGGGTCACACCCGGCAGTGCTGGGGGTTACTCCTGGCTCTACGCTCAGAAATTGCTCCTGGCATGCTTGGGGGATCATATGGGATGCTGGGATTCGAACCACCATCCTCCTGCATGTTAGGCAAACGCCCTACCTCCATACTATCTTTCTGGCTCCTATTATCTATTACTTTTAACAAGTTTTTCCTGAACTTTGACAACAAGCATTTCAAGTAACAACAGTTGAGGTGCAGGCTACTTGCTTACATTTGGCTCAGGGTTTCCCCAAAGGCTAAAGTTAATTGTTGGCCAGTTTGTAGTCATTATAAGGTTCAGCGGAGAGGAGCTACGCTTCCTAGTTCATTCATTTGATTGTTGGCTGTCCTAACATCTCTTCTGGATGTTGGCTGAGATGCCTTTTCATTTGGCAGCTTTTGGCACAGTGATTTCTTTTGAGTGTGTCAGTAAAAGAGAAGAATGAGCAAAGAAGAAATCAATCATCTTGCAATTAATCTTAGAAATATAGCATCCTATCATTTGGGGGGCATTTTTTCTTAGAAATAAGTCTCTAGGTTCTGCTCTATTAAAAGTAGGTATAACAGCAAATGCCAGCAAAAGAATCAATACGAATAATTTCAAAAGATTTCTACTATATCCTTTGAAATTATACATTTTTTTTTTTTTTTTTTTGGTTTTTTGGGTCACACCCGGCGGTGCTCAGGGGTTACTCCTGGCTGTCTGCTCAGAAATAGCTCCTGGCAGGCTCAGGGGACCATATGGGACACCGGGATTCGAACCAACCACCTTTGGTCCTGGATCGGCTGCTTGCAAGGCAAACACCGCTGTGCTATCTCTCCGGGCCCGAAATTATACATTTTTTAAAAATTTATTTATTTTTTGTTTTGAAACTACATCCAACAGTGCTCAGGGAGTATTCCTAGCAATTCACAGGAGATCATCTGATGCTGGAGATAGAGATTGTGACTCCTCAGGGCCAGAGTAGTGGTGCAAGTGGTAGGGCGTTTGCTTTGTACGCACTAACCTAGAGCAGACCATGGTTCTATCCCCTGGTGTCCCCATATGGTTCAAGCCAGGAGTGATTTCTGAGCGCATAGCCAGGAGTAACTCCTGAGCGTCATCAGGTGTGACCCAACCCCTCACCCCCACCCCCCAAAAAAGAAAAAGTAATTGTGACTCCTGCATGCAAACCATATTCTTTGGTCCTTTGAACTAATGAATGCTAAAAATTGAGCTTATATTGGGGTCAGATTGATAGCACAACGGTAGGGAGTTTGCCTTGTATGTGGCCAACCCAGAATCTGACCAGGGTAAGACCCTGGCATCTCCTGTGGTCCCCTGAACCTGCCAGGAGCGATTTCTAAGTGCAGAGCCAAGAGTAACCCCTGAGTACCTCCGGGTGTGGGCCCCCCCAATAAAAATAAATAAAAATAAAAATTTAGCTTATAAACTATGTGAAATGTACTATAAAGGTTTTTTTCTTAGTTTTAACCTAAATAATTTTACATGAAATATAAGTTGGGGGTGATATGAACTTTATGGTAGGTAAAATTTGTTTACTCTTTGAGTAAGCATCAAAAGATATTTATGAATATCATTTTATTTAATAAACATTAATATTTAATTTAAAAGTGAAAGATATTTCACTATAAAGTATAAAGGTTTTCATTTTAAGAATGAGTTTACTCATCTTATGATTTTACTGTTTGAGAAATTGTTTGAGTTACCAAGGTTTGCAGCCTTCAGTTCTTAGGTTTTATTTCTGGCTTTGTTCTTAGGCTTGGCTCCTGACTGTACTTGGGATAGCATATGCAATGAATGCCTGTCTGGAATACAGGCAGAGGACAGGAAGAAAGGGGTGGGGGACATTGGTGGTGAGAATGTTGTACTTGTAAAGGGGGGGATGTTCTTTTTATGACTGAAACCCAACCACAAGCATGTTTGTAATCATGGTGCTTAAATGGTGAGAAGAAACCCTTACCCATTGAAATTCAGTGTTGCATTCCATTCCATTCTTTTCTCTTCTGTGTTAATCAGTTTTTTTTTTTTTTTTTCTGATGTTGGAAGCAAAGATGTGTAGTACAGAATTGAAATAAAAGCAGATACACTTTAGTATTTTGTTGTTTTGTTTTTGCTTTGTTTTATCGCCAAGGGAGTCAAATTATTAAAGATACTTCTAAAGTCAATATTGGGGTGTATTTGTTTTGTTTTTGTTTGTTTATTTATGAGTCACACCTGGTTGTGCTCAGGCCTTACTCTTGGCTTAGGGATCACTAGCAAAGCTGCTATATGAATGCTGGGGATTAAACCTGGGTTGTGCAAGGCAATTTCCTGCTGTACTATTGCTCTGGTTCAAAGGGGAGTGTTCCTTTATTTCATATATTTTATTAATTAAAAAATTATTGATTTTTAACTGCAAGATTCTTAATCAATTTTGAATTAACTTTGGTGACATGAGGTATTGGTCTATATTTTATTTTTTGCATGTGACTAGCCAGTTTTTCATCAGAGTTTGTTAAAAAATATTTCTCTAGTTTTTACATTTGGTTTTCTTTTATTTATTTATTTATTTATTTATTTATTTATTTATTTATTTATTTATTTTGGTTTTTGGGCCACACCCGGCGGTGCTCAGGGGTTACTCCTGGCTATCTGCTCAGAAATAGCCCCTGGCAGGCACGGGGACCACATGGGACGCAGGGGATTTGAACCTACTACATTAGGTCCTGGGTCAGCTGCTTACAAGGCAAATGCCTCTGTGCTATCTCTCCGGCCCTTGGTTTCCTTTTTTTAAACTAACTGTCCTATAGCTGCTGAAAGTTTACTTCAGGCCTCTCAATTATGGACCATTGGTGTCTCTTTTCCTACTGCATTGGGACTTTTCTTGGGGGGGTCACACCCTACAGTGCTCAGGGGTTACTCTTGGCTCTACGCTCAGAAATCGCTCCTGGTATGCTCTGGTGACCATATGGGATGCCTGGATTCGAACCACTGTCCTTCTGCATGCAAGGCAAATGCCCTATTTCCATGCTATCTCTCTGGCCCCTGCATTGGGACTTTAAAAAAAAAAATTGACCATAGACCAAAAATCATCTGGTTGATTTCTGAATTCCTTATTCTATCCGTTTCTTGTCTATCAGCACTGATTTGACTACTACAGTCTGTCTCCCCACCCCTTAATTTTTCAGACCTACTGGTACTTGATTTTAAAATGATACTATAATTTTTAGGCCCTGTGATATTTGGAGATTACTGATATGGCCCTGGCCCATTCAGTAAACCCTCAAAGTCAGAAAGTGTTAGTTAACATTTTAGCTACACAGGGTTCCTTGTAGGTTTATATGATTTTAAGGTGACTTGACATCACTGAATCTGAATACCACTGCCTTTTCTGACTCAGACTGCTGGGCTAAGCATCCTAGGGGGTGGCCCTTGTCCCCACTGAGCTCTATTGAAAAATGGTATTTTTCTACCAGTTTATAAATACGAAGATAGGTCTTTTTTTGTTTTGGGGCCACATCAGTGATGTTTAGGATTTAATCCTGGCTCTAGATTCAGGAATCACTCTTGGTAGTGCTTGGGGACCAGGTAGGATGGCCAGGGATTGAAATGGGATAGCCAGGGATTGAAAAGGGTAAATTGCATGCAAGGTAAGCACCTTATCTGCTGTACTATCTCACTGGCCTGAAGAAGTCCTCATATATTTAGATCTGCTCTAATTTCTTTAAACAGTGTTTTGTATTTAAGTATGTAGGACTTGTGGGATTTTTTTGTGAATCTATCCTAAGTACTTTGTTTTTTTGTGGTACTTTTGATTTGCAGTTGTTTGTTTTGGGCTATATCTGATGGTTCTCAGGGACAACTCCCAGTATTTAATGTTGTTCCTAAAAGTGCAAGGGGCATATGGTGTAGCAGAGAAAACATGAGACTCCTGCAAAAGCAAAACATATGTGCCAACCCTTTGAGCAATGCTCATGGCTTCTTGAGACTATCTTAAGTGGAATTTGCCCCTCAATTTCTTTTCTATATTGTTCATTGTTAGCACACAGACAAGCAGTTCATTTTTTAGGTTTTGACGTTGTTTCCTGCCACTTTGCTGAGTTTGTTAATAGTTCTGATTAACTATATGCTCTAGTCCTTTGTTCTATCTCTAGTGCCCAAGATTGTTTCTTCTTGTCCCCTCTAGAATAATGTGTTGGTTTCTTACTACTGGCTCTGTATACACTTAATCACTCCTGGCATTGCTCAGGGGACTATTTGTGGTACAGGAATCAAACTGGGGTTGAGAGGCAAGCGCCTTATCTTGCTATCTCTCCAGCCCCAAGCACTTATATTTCTTTTTTTTTATATTTATAACAGAGGAATATTTATTCTAGAAAGTGTTTCTATTAAAATATCATTAAGACAAGCAGGAGAGATGATGATTTCCCTTCATCTCAGCAAAACAACTTTCTTCTCTACTACCATACTTTGGTGCTGATAATTACATTTATTCTAGATGACAGGGTCTACAGAGAAAACACAGCAACCCTTTTTAACCTTCTCTCCTATTTATTGTCAAACCTTCTTGACCTTTTAAACAGGAGTTACTAAAAGAGAGCTTTTTGGGGTCCAAGATCGGGGATTTAGTCTTGATGTGTACATAAAAAAAAAACCCTGTTATCTAGTTCCAACAATGATTTACCAAGAGATATACCCAGGAGTTTTTTTGTAAATTTTTGCTATTAAATAATATCATTTTATGGAAAAGGACATATGTTGTAATAATTTTTTATTGTAAGGATTTATTCAAGAGACAAAATTGATTAACATAATGAGGTAAACTAACATAACATAATATAGTAACATAACATAACATGTAATATAATTGATATAATAGTAATACATATAAGTCAAAGAAAGATTTTGATTAAAAACACATTTTTTTTCCCATAATGGCTTACATATCTTTCACAGTAGTATTTTAGGTACATATTAACATTGAATCAGGGGAATACCCATCACCAACTATGTCTTCCCCCCATTCCAGTTCCATTTCTACAACCCATATACCCCCCACCATCACCCCCCAGGCTGCTAGAGTAGGTGGACCCCTCTTTGTCTGGCTTACTATTAGTGATCACATATCTGTTTGGTCCTGGAACCCTCCCTTGTTTCCCCCTCTATTTAAGAGGCAGAGCTAGAAGAATTGAGGTATGTGGTTTTGTTTGAAGGAAAGAAAAGCAATAGATTGGGGTACAAAATAAGAGGAAAAAAAAAAAGACAAAAGTCAAATACGCTGAAAATGGGCAGAGTCCCTAGAGGCTTCCAACCTCAGTTTGAGAGAGGACGTGAAAAAGGTAATTGAGATACCACAACAATACAGAAAAAAATATCGACTTAAATAACCGGTGAGCACTACAGCAATAAAGACAGGCACCACACTATAGTCTCAGTTCTGAAATCAAATCATGCTCAAGTGCAAAAAGAAAGAGAAAGACAAGACAAAATAAAATAAAATAATATTGGAGACATCAACCGTAGTCTTCACACCAAAATAAAGACAGTCAAAAAAATCAATCAATCGATAAATAAACATGTGGAAAAATGATTGTTTTGTGCTTTTTTTTTTTCTCCTTTTCTTTATCCCCCTGCATTGGGGATATTGTAGAGGGAATTCCCTTGACCTAGGAGATACAGGGTTTCACCACCCCTGAAGTATACTGTCATGGGATTAACCAAGCACATATTTTTATGGCATTATTTTCTGTGGTCACTGAAAGATTATTCAATTCAGTTGTTAGCTTCTGAAGCTTATGATTACACAGATTTATTTGATGCCTGGAACGTGTAGTTCTCTGTGTTTGTTGGGGTGGCGTTTAACATTCTCTCATACCTTTCTCTTACTTAGTGCTTTCACAAAGCCTCAAGATTAGACATAGATGAAAGTCTAGGGAAGTTTTTTTTTTAGGAAAGTTTTTAATATGGAACAGTCTTGAGCATTTGTGTTCTAGAGTTCTATAGAACTTTTCCAACTGTTAGGACTTTTGAAAGTTCTTTTTTCAACTTTTCAAAACAAAAACATTTTTACGTTTTTTTTAAATAAATTTTTTATTTAAGCACCATGATTGCAAACATGATTATAGTTGGGTTTTAGTCACAAACAGAATACCCCCCTTCACCCGTGCAACATTCCTACTTTTTTCCCTTACTGTTTCTTTTTCATCAGACAGTTGAAGTATAAGCAATTGCTGCTGACTGATTTTAACAAATAGCATCCAGGTAATAGTACAGTGGCCGAATGTTTGTCATGCACATAGCCTATCAGGATTTGATCCCTAACACCTCATATGCTTCCCTAAGTTCACCAGGAGTGATCCTTGAGTAAGCTGTGAGCACTGCTGGCTAAACAATCAAACCAAAATCCCTCAAATATCAAAGCTCTTCTTACTAAAAGAGTTTTGAGTTTGTACTCTGGAGTGTTTCCCTAAATTTACCCTGCCCAGTTCCCCACTTTTGTAGTAATTCCTTCTATCACCATCTAAGATCACACTCGTCATCCCTCATAAGATCAGCCCTCATTGGGCCAAAGTGATCGCACAGTGGGAAGGGCGTTTGCCATGCACACTGCTGCTCGGGTTTGATTCTCAACATCCCATATGACACCACCACTGCCCCCGAGCCTGCCATGAGTAATTTCTGAGCACAGAGCCAGGAGTAACTTCTGAGCGATGCCAGGTGTGTCGCCAAAACAAAAAACAAAACAAACAAAAAGATAATCCCTCATTATAAAATGAAGACTTGTACCCGGAATGAATTATAAACCATAAATGCATTACTGTGTGTAATTATGTTAGTGGTAAGCTAAAATAGAAAGGATCATTTATTTCTCATTCTATCCAGCGACAAGCTAAATGGAGGAAATTTTGTTACATACAATAAGCACCAAAAGCAGAAAATTCCTTTGTTGAGGAAGTACTGTTACCTTAAATTCTTCTGAAATCAGAGTGTTGTTGCTTATAGCCAAAATAGAATAAAAATCTAATGATAATTTGTATTGAGCTTCTAGTTTTCAAAGTGGGGCTGGGGGCCCAGAGAGATAGCATAGCGGTGTTTGCCTTGCAAGCAGCCGATCCAGGACCTAATGTGGTTGGTTTGAATCCCGGTGTCCCATATGGTCCCCTGTGACTGCCAGGAGCTATTTCTGAGCAGACAGCCAGGAGTAACCCCTGAGCACTGCTGGGTGTGGCCCAAAAACCAAAAACCAAAAAAAAAAAAAGTGGGGCCGGGACAGTAGTGTTTAGAGCATTTGCTTTGTGTGCTGCCAACTCGGATTCAATCCCTAACATCTCAGATGATTCCAGAGCAGGGAGTGATCTCTGAGCATTGCTGGGTGTGGCCCAAATATCCAATCCCCCTCCCCCCCCCCCCAAAAAAATACTACTCTGTGTAGGGCCAGAAAGATAGAACAGTGTATAGGGAGGGATCTTATTTCTTTTGCGTCCAACTCAAACCCAATCCTTATATCTGCAGTTTGTTGCAGGAGCTCACAGGAGTGATCTCTGAGCTTAGAGACAGAAGTCCTGAATACAGCCAGATAAGGCCCCAAAGCAAACAGTGTTGGTTAAATAAAGGCATCTTTTCAAGTGTTTACCAGCCAGTACTAGATAGGTCAAATAATAACAACTTGAGGGGGAATTGAACTTGTAAGGGGTATTTTAAATTCATTCAGTATACTCTGCTGTGACTGCTTATTTTCACTGTGCTTGTGGATAGTTGGATTTCCTTACTGGTTTGGAACTTGGGAGGGGATATAGAGACAGGAATAGAAAAGATCAGAAGACTGCAGTCTCTCAGCAATATTTTTAAGTGCCACCCAAATTGTTGCAAGGCTTTGATTAATTCCAGAGTTCTGAAAAACTTGTTTCTGACATTTTCTTTTATGAAAAAGTGAATATGTAGACCTTTGCTAATTTTGCTGATGTACCTCCTTTTTGTCTCTAAACCTTACCCTATAGCTGTGGAGAAATTTGGCATATCTTCAGGCTACTAAACACTATAAAGGGTTTTGCTTATTTGTCATTTCATTCACTTGAAAAATGCTTTGCAGTGCTATGGATTTTGGGGGCTTAGTTTCTTACTACTGTATGTTTATAGTTATCACCACTCCTACACCAAAGTTCCAGTATATTCCATCACTAAAACACCCCTTTCCTTCTTCTGCCCATCCTATATTTGCTTTCCCTTTAGTAGTTACTATACTTTTTACTGGCTCTTGGAGTTTTGTATTTTTGCTAGTTTCTTTATATTTCATATATAAGTGAAACCATTCAATAGTTGTCTTTCATTTATCCAGCATAATCACCTCAACATTTATACATTTTTGAACATGATCTTTTTTCTCTGTCGTTACATCCCTGGCTGGTTTTGCTTTGGGAAGTCCACCTGTACTTTCTCACTGAAGAGGTGTGACTTGCTAAAGCATTCAAATGTGAACAGTCACGGATGGATCTATTTATGTACCAGGAGAGGCTCTCTTTTTTTTTTTCTGAAGGGCGGGGTGGTCTTTGGGCCACACATGACATTGCTCAGGGGTTATGCTCTGCAGTCAGGAATTATTCCTGGCAGGCTTTGGGGACCATATAGGAATTGAATCCTGGTCAGTATGGCAGATGCCTACCTGCTATATTATCACACCAGCCCCAGAAAGGGCATCTTGATCATTGTCTTTCTGGTCCCCAGCTGACACAGCTTTGAGTTCAGTGGAAATCTTCTCAGGAATTTGCCCTCAGTATAGGATTAGGTTTCTGTCAGGCAGTTCACAGTAGCTGCAGACTGTTATAAGAGACCTCCAAGGTGCAGGTGATTCCCTGTTAATTCAGTGTTACGAGTGTAGGATTAAAGTCAGGTGCTCTGTATAGCCCCTACCTCTACTCCCAGGGTTAACTTACACGCAAAACCTCTTCCTGACTCTAGAATATTGCTCTACTGATGGGATTTCTTTATTAGTGAGACATTGCTCTATCTCCAGTCAATCTGGGTGATCGCTTTAGTCTCTATAAAAGCATTCGGATGAAAATTATCACCTCTCCCCGGCAAAATGTGTCAAGTTTTAATACTGTATGCTTATAATTTTTTTATACTTCTTTGGGATTGTTTTGTGTGTGTGTGTGTGTGTGTGTGTGTGTGTGTGTGTGTGTGCAACAACTGTTTTCTTTTTATTATTGATTTGTTCGTTTTTTTTATTTCCTAAGGCACTAAAGAATGTTGATGGGAGAGCCATTTCCCCAATTTTCAAATAATTGAGCTGGTTGCCATGATGGGTGAGTTTAAACAAAAATTATTTTTTATTTATACTTAGAGGTTAAAATGGGGGAAATATTTTCTCTGTATGAGAATTGATTATATTAAAATTTTATAAAGTAGATTTATGTGAATTTTTAAATTTATGCCATGATTTTCAGCTAAAGCATTTTATGTATTAACTATTACTTACATTTTTTTAAATAACTAATATGCACAGTCAGGACATTTAAATTACATTTCGATGATATATTATCATTTTTATTTTATTTTTTTGGTTTTTGGGTTACATCTGGCAGTGCTCAGGAGTTACTCCTGACTCTATGCTCAGAAATTGCCCCTAGCAGGCTCTGGGGACCATATGGAATACCGGGATTTGAACCACCATCCTTCTGCATGCAAGGCAAACCTTACTTCCACGCTATCTCTCTGGCCCTGATAGATTATCATTTTAAAAATCTTTATTATCATTTTCTTAAGATGCAAATGCTCTTTTTAAAGAAATTTGTCTGGGGCCAGGCGGTGGCGCTAGAGGTAAGGTGCCTGCCTTGCCTGTGCTATCCTTGGACGGACCGCGGTTCGATCCCCCGGCATCCCATATGGTCCCCCAAGCCAGGAGCAACTTCTGAGCGCATAGCCAGGAGTAACCCCTGAGCGTCAATGGGTGTGGCCCTAAAACCAAAAAAAAAAAAAAGAAAAAAAGAAATTTGTCTTTACTACAGAACTAAGTAAACTTAACTGGGAAGGTAGAGGTGGGATGTTTGTAGGGGCCTTAGGGATACTAACAAAGGGAAGAATGCACTCTGGTGATGGATGGATGTGGTGTTAGAATGATGTATGTATGACAGATGTTATCGTAGTATCTCAGAAAAAATTGTTAAAGAAAAGAAAGAAATCTTATTTATTTTTTTTTTTTTTGGTTTTTGGGCCACACCCGTCGGTGCTCAGGGGTTACTCCTGGCTGTCTGCTCAGAAATAGCTCCTGGCAGGCATGGGGGACCATATGGGACACCGGGATTTGAACCAGCCACCTTAGGTCCTGGATCGGCTGCTTGCAAGGCAATCACCACTGTGCTATCTCTCCGGGCTCAAGAAATCTTATTTTTAAGATTAGTGCTGAGGAATATTTTTGGGGAAGGGTCCACACCCAACAGTGCTCAGAAATTATCCCTGGCTCTGCCCTTAGGAATCACTCCTGGCAGTCTGGGAATCAAAACCATCATCTGCATGGAATTCAAGTACCATAACTGCTGTGTTAGGCTCTGGCCCATGAGGAATTATTATAATTGCCATTGATGAAATATGATAGACTAGATTACAACATAAAAATTATAAATCAGGGCTGGAGCAGTGGTGCAGGTGGTAGGGTGTTTGCCTTGCATGCGGCTGACCGAGGATGGACTTGGGTTCAATCCTAGGTATCCCATATGGTCCCCCAAGCCAGGGGCGATTTCTGAGCGCATATCCAGGAATAACTCATTAGCGTCATCAGGTGTGGCCCAAAAATCAAAAAAAAATTTGTAAATTAGACACTTCAATATAGAATAAGCAGCAAATCATCCATTCACAGGAAAGATGCTTTAAAACTCAAAACTATATACTCAGGAGCCTTATGCTATACTCTCTGCGCCATGTTTCCAACCTTCTTACTCTCTGTTTTCTTTCCTTTTTCTTTCTTTCTTTCTTTCTTTCTTTCTTCTTTCTTTCTTTCTTTCTTTCTTTCTTTCTTTCTTTCTTTCTTTCTTTCTTCTTTCTTTCTTTCTTTCTCTTTCTTTCTTTCTTTTCTTTCTTTCTTCTTTCTTTCTTCTCTCTCCCTTCTTTCTTTCATTCTTTCTCTCTCTCTCTTTCTTTCTTTCTTTCTTTCTTTCTTTCTTTTCTTCCTTTCTTCCTTTCTTTTCTTTCTTACTTTCTTTCTTTCATTTCTTTCTCTCTTTCTTTCTTCTTTCTTTCTTTCTCTCCTTTTCTCTTTTTCTTCTTTCTTCTTTCTTTCTTTCATTCTTTCTTTCTTTCTTTCTTTCTTTCTTTCTTTCTTCCTTTTCTATCTTTCTTTCTTTCTTTCTATCTTTCTTTCACTCTCTCTTTCTTTCTTTCTTTCTTTCTTTCTTTCCTTTCCTTCCTTCCTTCCTTCCTTCCTTCCTTCCTTCCTTCCTTCCTTTTCTTTCTCTCTCTCTCTCTCTTTCTTTTCTTTTCTTTTCCTTTTCCTTTCCTTTCCTTTCCTTTCCTTTCCTTTTCCTTTCCTTTCCTTTCCTTTCCTTTCCTTTCCTTTCCTTTCCTTTCCTTTCCTTTCCTTTCCTTTCCTTTCCTTACCTTTCCTTTCCTTTCCTTTCCTTTCCTTTCCTTTCCTTTCCTTTCCTTTCCTTTCCTTTCCTTCCTTTCCTTTCCTTTCCTTTCCTTTCCTTTCCTTTCCTTTCCTTTCCTTTCCTTCTTCCTTTCCTTTTCCTTTCCTTTCCTTTCCTTTCCTTTCCTTTCCTTTCCTTTCCTTTCCTTTCCTTTCCTTTCCTTTCCTTTCCTTTCCTTTCCTTTCCTTTCCTTTCCTTTCCTTTCCTTTTCTTTTCTTTTCTTTCAGGTTGAGGCTTCTGAAATACAGGGATTGGAGGAAATCCTAGGAAAAATAGTGAATGCCCTGCCATATCCTAAATTGGAAAAATGAACTGAGTCATTAGCAACCTAGGTTTTTAAACACACTAATCTCCATATTTTTAACAGTCACATATACTTGTGTGTTTATCTTTCTCAGACCTTCTCTAACACTTGACATAGTTATTTACTAATTTGTGTGTATTTATGATATTATAGACCATGGAGCTAAATTGATCTATGTTTATTAACAGAATAGCTAGCACACTTTCACTTTGCCGAACTATACTTGTGCTCTTTTTCTGCAGTTCCTTTTTTGCCATGATTGTATTGCTTTCCTATAGTCCAAATTCTCTGCAGCCTCAGCAGCTTCACTTCCCCTTTCTATGTAGATGTCCTTTTACTGAAATACTAACTTCTCAGTCTGATTGCTCTCACATGCAATTTGAACTGTGTATTAAAGATTAATTTCTTCTATTCTCAAATAATATTTCACTTTAATAAATGCCAAGCCAAAGATGGTAGTTGCTTAAAGACATCAAAAGTAACCACATAAAATTCTATTTAAAGTATGACTCATTGATAATGAGTTTTTTATTAATGTTCTTTATTTTTCAAGTATGAGAAATAAATAATAATATATGTAACAATTTTTAATTTAAATATTTTACTTGAAAGTATGTCCCAAGTATTTTTAGTTGTTGTACCCAACTACATATCTTCCTTTTTGGGGGGGGGGGGGCCACACCCGGTGGTGCTCAGGGGTTACTCCTGGCTGTCTGCTCAGAAATAGCTCCTGGCAGGCACGGGGGACCATATGGGACACCGGGATTCGAACCAACCACCTTAGGTCCTGGATCAGCTGCTTGCAAGGCAAACACCACTGTGCTATCTCTCCGGGCCCTACATATCTTCTTGACATGCGCCACGATATGTCAGAAACCCACTGTTTCTTCTGTGTGGTTGGTTGTTGGTCAGGTTTCTTCTTTGCTTATTGGGTGCAATTCAGTTGGATCTTTATAATTTATAAAGATTCATTTACAATTTGTCTAATCCCCTTGTACTTAAGATCATCACAGAGATTCTTTAATTCTTCAGTGATTCAACTTAAGAATTAACATAACCCTGCTTATAGAGTATACTAACAACTTTATCTTTTGTGGGTATGTTAGTTTATCTCTTGCCAACTTCCTCAAAGTGTGTTTCCTGCTGGCCTTTACCAGTCATGGTTTTTGTTTGGTTTTGGTTTTTGAGTGGCTCCTGGGTCAACCCAATACCTCACACATGCAATTCTCTACCACTAAGATACACACCCTACCCTGCAATTTATTTATCTTCAAGCCAGAAAAGAAAGTATTCAATTAAATTGACTTTCACATGCATATCATCCTCATAAGAAGATGATTTTGTTCAAATGACCTTCTGGTTTCACAACTACAGTAGCTAATCTCTCTCTCTCTCTTTTTTTTTTTTTTTTTTAAGAAAATTTCTTCTTTTTTTTTGGTTTTTGGTTTTTGGGTCACATCCGGCAGTGATCAGGGGTTACTCCTGGTTCAATGCTCAGAAATCACTCTCAGCAGGCTCGGGGGACCATATGGGATGCTGGGATTTTAACCACTATCCTCCTTCTTGCAAGGCAAACACTCTACCTCCATGCTATCTCTCTGGCTTCTAATTTCTTTTTTAAAACAAGGGCAATATGTAAATATTGCAAGAGATTTAAATTTAAACAGAAGCTTTCTATGCATGTAACTTTTTTGTTTCGTTTTGTTTTGGGGCCACACCTGGCAGGTCTCAGGGGTTATTCCTGGCTTTCCACTTAGAAATTACTTCTGGCTGGTTTAGGGGATCATATGGGATGCCGGAGATTGAACACTGGTTGTCCACATGCAAGGCAAACACCCTACCCTCAGTGCTGTCGCTGTGGCCCTTCCATGCATGTATTTTTGGTGACATTTTACATGTGATATTAAACATGTAAAATGTTAAAAAGTAACTTCTTAATGCTTTCCCCTCTTCTACCTTTTTTTAAGGTCACTTAAAATATTTCTTTTTTCTTTAAAAATTTTTTTTGTTTTTTGTTTTGGTTTTTGGGTCATACCCGGCAGTGCTCAGGGGTTATTCCTGGCTCCACACTCAGAAATCGGTCCTGGCAGGCTCTAGGGACCATATGGGATAGCGGGATTTGAACCACCATCCTTCTGCATACAATGCAAATGCCTTACCTCCATGCTATCTCTCTGGCCCCCTTTTTTAAAAATAATTTTTATTGTGACCAAAGTGAATTACGAATCTTTCACCGTAATATATATATATATATATATATATATATATATATATATATATATATATTTTGGTTTTTGGGCCACACCTGGTGGTGCTTAGGGGTTACTCCTGGCTGTCTGCTCAGAAATAGCTCCTGGCAGGCACGGGGGACCATATGGGACACCAGGATTCGAACCAACCACCTTTGGTCCTGGATCAGCTGCTTGCAAAGCAAATGCCGCTGTGCTATCTCTCCGGGCCCTCACCGTAATATTTAAGGTACATAGTGACATTGAATCAGGGGCATTCCCACTACCAGTGTTGTCCTCTTTCCACCCCTGTTCTCAGCATGCATCCCATATTATTTCCACCAGTTTTTATTGAGATACCATGATTTAGAATACTGTTAATGATAGCTCATGAATCATTTAATAGATTAAATAATTTTTATAGTTTTCTCTTTATGTAAAATTAAAGATCGTATTTTCTCAGATGAGTAACATCAGGTATTTTGTTCTAGTTAATATTCCTAGAGTATTATTTTTTTTGTGGGAGGATGGGTTTTGGGTAATAGTTGGCAATTTTCTGAGATTACTTACTCCTGGTTCTATGCTCAGGAGTAATTCTTTGGGGTACCCAAGCTCAGATAATCACATGCTAAAGCTGTGGTCAGTCACATCCAAGGCACGTACATTATCATCCTGTATTATCTTTCTGTCCCTCTTAGCTTATTCTTTTCATCAGGGAGAATTTATTTATTTATTTATTTATTTATTTATTTATTTATTTATTTATTTATTTAGGCCCACACCCAGTGGTGCACAGGAGTTACTTCTGGCTCTGTTTTCAGAAATTACTCCTGACAGGCTCGGGGGACTGTATGGGATACTGGGGATCAAACTCAGGTTGGCCTAGTGCAAGGCAAATTCCCTATTCTCTGAGCTATCTCTCCAGCACTTGGGAGGATTTATTTTTATTAGTAACATAGTTTTATTTAGTTCTTATATATGCTTTGTTACATATGCCCAGTGGGCTCAATTTCATGGCAAAAATAAAAAATAACAAAAATAATTTAAAAAATAACCAAATTTTATTTAACAAAGGATACTTTGTTAAGGATTATATAATTTTCTTTCAGTATGGAATTTAGTTAGGTCTTTGGAACCATAATTTAAATGTTTGATATGCCAATAGTTTTCCAGTAAGCATTATTTTAAAGCATCCTAAAAAATAGTATTTTAGAGAAACCAGTTTTTTGACTGAGGACTCCTTTAATTTGGTACATTCTTTGTTATGATTTCTCCCTCACAGATAATGCATGCTTTAATAATTATTTTCTTATAAGTTATTGCTCACCAAAAAAATTTTGGGAGGTTTTTGAACCACACCTGGTGATGCTCAGGGGTTACTGCTGGTTTATATGTTCAGAAATTGCTCCTGGCTTGGGGGACCATATAGAACATATATAGAGCATAGCCAGGAGTAACCCCTGAGTGTCACTGGGTGTGGCCTAAAAACCAAAACAAAACAAAACAAAAAACCTGATGAAAGTGAGAGCTGGAGAGATAGTACAGTATAGGTAAAGTGCTTTGCACATATGTTTGATCTTCAGCATCCCATATAGGCCTGAGCACTGCCAGGAGTGATTTCTAACTGCAGAGCCAGGAGTAATCCTTGAATATTGCTTGTATGCCCCTCACCCCTAAAGAAAAGGAATGGATTTATATTGTTTACAAATACAATGTGAACAGTTAGAATGTTAGTGAAGAGTTAGAATGATATTAGTGCTTGAACTTAGTATCATTTAATTCTATCTACAGTTTTTGTGGGTTTTTTTTTTTTTTTTTTTTTTTTTTTTGGTTTTTGGGCCACACCCGTTTGATGCTCAGGGGTTACTCCTGGCTATGTGCTCAGAAATCGCCCCTGGCTTGCGGGGACCATATGGGACGCCCGGGGATCAAACCGCGGTCCGTCCTACGCTAGCGCTTGCAAGATAGACACCTTACCTCTAGCGCCACCTTCCCTGCCCCCCATCTACAGTTTTTAAAATAAGATTTTATTTCCAAAATAACAAAACCTTGGACTATAGAAATGGTAAAATGATTAAGTCACTTGCCATGCGTCCATCAGCCTTGGTTTGATGTCCAGTGCCATTAAGGTCCCTGGAGTATCACTAGGATCATTTCCAAGCACAAAAGCCTGAGCTCCTCTGGATGTGACTTTAAAACAACAGGCATAGAAGTATTCTAGAAGCATTTTTTGCATTACTATCAATTTTAATGATTAGTGAATAGATACTGAAACTATTAATCTGGATACATGTTGATGTTTTTGTTTGTTTTTTGACATCTAGATGATCAGCAAGCTTTGAACTCAATCATGCAAGATTTGGCAGTTCTTCATAAGGCCAGTCGACCAGCATTATCTTTACAGGAAACCAGAAAAGCAAAATCATTATCTCCAAAAAAACAGGTATTTGTTTTGCAATATTTTAATAATGTTATAGTTTTTCCATGAATTATTTTTCTTTGATATTCTGATTTTATAGAAAATGTGTTTAAAGTTTAAAGTCTGGGGAGAAAGCATAGAGCAAAAGTACAGGCTTTTCCCTGTGGGTAGCCCTGGGCTCAATTTCTGGCATCACATTATCCTCCTAGGGCAACCCGCATGGCCCACAAACATCATCAAATGTGACATCTAAACACATATAGTTTATAGTTAAAGTTTAGCTGGGGATTGAACCCAGATCTGTCCTGGGAAAGAAGTCTGCGAGGCAAACGCCTTTGCAAACACCTTATCGCTCTGGCCTATATTTTTTATTTATAAAATGCTGTATTTTAGGGCCAGAGCAATAGCAAATTGGTAGGGCATTTGTCTTGTATGCAGCCAACCCAGGACAGACGGTGGTTTGGTTCCCAGCATCCGATATTGCCCTCTGAGCCTGCCAGAGGAGATTTCTGAGCACAGAGCCAGGAGTAACCCCTGAGTGCTGCTCAGTATGACCCAGCAAATATTTATATTTTAGGGTTAGAGATAAGTTACCTTATCTCAGATAAGATACTTGTCTTGTATGCAGCTGGCCCGGGTTCAATGTCTGGTATCCCATATGGCCCCCTGAGCATTGCCAGGAGTAAGCCCTAAACATAAATTTTATTCTGTGAACATGGAATATTTGTGTTTCCATAAACAAATAGTTTTTGTTTAAAACTATTCTGTATGTTTGCAGATGAGAGTAGTTTTGTACTTAAAATTTATTTGCAGTACTTAACATGGAAGTAGAAATGTGATTTTCTATGTTCCTACAATAGGAATAGCAAATGTTTTATACCCATCATACCATCAGTAATGGTCTTTCCTGTTAAACCCAGATTTAGCAATGTAATTCTCAACTCAGTTCTTTAACAGACACTATTAATAAAAATTGGTACTGAAAAATGAACTTTCTTCTCTGTTTTAAATAACAATGAAAAAATAATTTAATAATTGTAGAAATTTTCATTAACTATATATTTTCCTGATATTTGAATTCATTTTATTACAGAATGATGTTCGAGTCAAATTTGAACACAGAGGAGAAAAACGGTGAGGAAAGAAACATTATATATCAATTTATTGATTTAATCACAGGTTTCTAATTAAACTATAAAAAAATTTTCCCCCATACATTAATAAAGGTTCAGGGCTTAAATTTGAGAATGGAGAGTCCAGAGAGATATAGTACAGTGGGTAGGACCTTACACATGGGCAAACTAGATTTAATCCCTGGCACCCATATGGTCCCAGATCCATTCAGGAATGATACCTGAGTAAGCCCTGAGCATAGTTGGATGTGGCCCTAAAACAAAAACATTTTAAGAATGGGATCATTTTTGGTAATACATTAATATTAACTTAACATAGAATCTGTCAAAATTCTGGCTAAACATTAGATATACTTAATGTATTTTACTAGCAGTATTGGGAAGTAACGGAAATGATTGCATAATGTAGTCTTTAAATATTGTCAGTCATTTCAGTGTTGCTAGTGGAAATTAAATATAACTCTCCTTTCATAAATGTACTGTCCCTTCAAATACTATACAGAATTTATGTATGTGGATTTAATAGTCACAGTTTTGTTGATTATCAAGAGGTCTCAATCATATGATACATAATAGTAATATTGAGAAAAATGAATTGGATTCTCAAACGGATAATGTAAACCTACCTTTCCACCAAATATCTGGACCTAGTACAATGGTAGAAGTGATAGATGTGGCTGACCACTTTGCTACCAAGGCCAAAGAACAGTCCAAAAGATGGGATTTCATTTCTGATACGGTGTCTCATTAAGTTAGTTAAATGAAAGCTCTATCCATTTTAAGTACTTTAACAAAAATGTTTCATAATTCATAACCTGAAGATGTAAAAAATGTTTTACACGAAGATAATTTTAAAATGGTATCTACTCCAACAACAAATGAGTGGCTAAAGAAACTGTGGTACATATACATAATGGAATACTATGCAGCCATCAGGAAAAATGAAATCAGGAAATTTTCCTATACATGGATGAACATGGAAGCTATTATGCTGAGTGAAATGAGTCAGAAGGAAAAACAAAGACACAGAATAGTTTCACTTATTTATGGGATTTAAAAAAAATAAAAGACATTATTGTAATAATACACAGAGTCAATAGAGATGAGGGCTGGAAGGTCTGGCCCACAGTATGAAGCTTACCACAAAGAGTGGTGAGTTTAGTTAGAGAAATAACTACACTGAAAACTATCATGACAATGGTAGTGAGTGAGAGAAATAGAATGCCTGTCTCGAAGACAGGCAGGGAATGGGGGAGGAGGGAAATGGGAGCCATTGGTGATGGGAATATTGCACTGGTGAAGGGGTGGTGGTTCTTTTTCTATAACTGAAATCCAATTACAAACATGTTTGTAATCATGGTGCTTAAACAAAGATATTTAAAAAATAAAATAAAATGGTATCTACTAGATATATATGTTGTAGAACTTACTTTTTTCCTATTTATAATTTATTTTCATTCATTGGGTCCTTAATCTCAGTTCTTATTTGTTGTGCCAAGAAGGAATAAAGTGAACAAAGCATATATGATACCTTTTCTTTGAGAAAATATGTACAGTTGAGTGTCGAAGTCTCAAATGTTAGGTGTGTGCTTCCTAGGAGCAGTACAAGCTAGTCTTTGATAAATGAAAATAAAATACAAAATTTAGAAATTATAATTAAAATTTTTAATTTTTTCAAAAAATATATATATGTTGGGAACATCTTAATATATATGTGTTAAAAATGTTGAGTTCTTGGGGCTGGAGAGATAGCATGGACGTAAGGCGTTTGCCTCGCATGGAGAAGGTCAGTGGTTCGAATCCCGGCATCCCATATGGTTCCCTGAGCCTGCCAGGAGTAACCCCTGAGCGCTGCTGGGTGTGACCCAAAAAACAACAACAACAAAAAAGTTGAATTCTTAAGGGTACAGAAGTAAAAATTTGAATGCCCAAGCGATCATTATACTTAAGAGCTTCATTGCATCCTTTTTTACAGCTGATGCCACAGTTAAATATAACTTCCTTTAGTGAACATTTTTCTGTTTTTAATAATATTCATATAATAGTTTCCATGTAAATTATAAATTGTAGACCATTTTGAGAATTCCCTTTTTATAATTTTATTATATAGAAAAAAATTCAGAGTTTTTGAACTTTTTGTTGACAATATGTGTGATAAAAATGAGTATAGTTATTCTCAAGAAATGTGAATATTTGTTTTTACTTTTGTATTTTTATACCAATGAGGTAATTGTTACTAGTATGTAATTTATGCCTAAGACCTTAACATTTTGTCTGTTTAGTATCCTTCAGTTCTCCAGGCCAGTTAAACTGGAAGATCTAAGATCTAAAGCTAAAATTGCCTTTGGACAGTCTATGGATCTACATTATACCAATAATGAGGTAAAAATATATAGTTTATTTTCTAAAGTTCTTATTTTGGAAAATTGTATTCATCTTTAAGAGAGCACTTTCTCTATGCGTTTTATAGATGAATTATCTTGTAATACTCTATTACATAGATAATAAAGCTTAGTAGTAAAAGTGTTTTTGTTGATGTTGTTGGTTTTAGGATTTTATTAGATCAATATGATACTTGGCAGTCAGTATATTGGCTCTTTTTTTTTATTTTGGTGGAGGAGGGCTATACCTGGCAAGCACTGAGGGCTTACTTCCTGGCTTTGTACTCAGAAATCACTATTGGCAGGCTCAGGGGACCATATATGATCCTGAGTTTTTAAACCATGTCAGCCACATACCAGACAAATGCTTTACCTGCTGTACTGTCACTTTAGACCCAATACATGTGACCTTAATGGTTTATTGTGCTATCAAGGAGCTCTGTATTCTGGAGAAAATACTTTTGAATCTTCTACAAAATTTGAATTCCATTAAATGATCTCTGAGGTTCTTTGAAGATTATATGAGACCTCAACATCTTGGAATCTTAAATTTTCCTGAGCCTTTTAGTTAACTGGCTGATTTATTGTTTTGTTTTTAATTTTAGCCTCAAAAATACTTGTTGAATTTTTCCCGTCATGTTATAATTTCTGAATTTTTGTCCCTCGTGAACTTTACATAATTAATAATAATTTTTAATATATGAAGTTTTTAGAAAGAAACTATTTGATACATTAATAAACATATCAGAGAGTAATGCATATCTGGGTTAATTATGAATAAAAAGTAAGAGTTTATCAGTCCAAATGAAAGGTAGTTCTACCTTTATATTATTTTTGTATACTTGTTAATGGAATTTGGGGGTATATATGCAATAGCTTAAGATTAGCAACATTCAGGAAATTAATCTTTAAATGTTTTAGAATAATATAATGATTATCACATTAAAATTTTATATTCTATAACTTTGGTCATGATAGGATGGGGGAGCAAAACAATCTAGGTATTTTTATTTATTTTTTTGTGGTGGTTTTTGATCCACACCTAGCGTAGCTCAGGGGTTACTCCTGTCTCTGTGCTCAGAATTCACTCTTGGCAGGCTTGGGGGACCATATGGGATGCTGGGAATGGAACCCGGGATTGTCCTGGGTCAGCCATGTGCAAGGCAAATGCCCTACTGCTGTGCTATCTCTCTGGCCCTGATATTTTTAATTTTTAAGAATTTTACTAATCTAGAAATCAAAGATCAAGATAATTTGTGACAATTCTATAGTAAAGACAATTTCCTAGAAAGGTTTATGTTTTTCTTGGTGGGATAGTTGGGCCTTACCTGGCTGTACTTGGGTCACTCCTGGCTCTGTACTCAGAAATTGCTCCTGGAAGGCTCTGGGGACTATATGGGAAGCCAGGGATTAAACCCAAGTCAGTCTCAGATTCTCTAGGTGCAAGGCAAATGCCCTATCACTGGGCTATGGCTCTGGCCTCCTAGAAAGATTTGACCTAGTCAGATAACTATAATTTTCTATATTCCTTTCTGTTTAGTTGGTAATTCCATTAACAACCCAAGATGACTTGGACAAAGCTGTGGAATTGCTGGATCGTAGTATTCATATGAAAAGCCTGAAGATCTTACTTGTAATAAATGGAAGTACACAGGTAAGAATTTGTAAGAATTTAGTTTTTTATTTTCTATTTTAGGATTTATGCCTCTAAAAGTCATGGTAGGAAGCTTACTACAAAGAGCGGTGAGTGCAGTTAGGGTAGAGAAGGGTCCACTATGACATTGAGAGTTGGAACTGATCGCTCTGGACAAGAACTGGATGCTGAAAGGGGATAAAGTGACATTCATGGTACCCCTTCATTAACAATAGTGCAAATCACAGTATCTAAGAGAGAGGGGGAGAGAAGAAAAAGAGGAGAGAGAAAATAGAAGAAAAAATGCCTGCCCCAGAGAGAGAGAGAATGTGAGAGAGAGAAAAGAGAGAGAGAGAGAGAGAGAGAGAGAGAAAGAAATAAAGAAAGAAAGAAAGAAAGAAAGAAAGGAAGGAAGGAAGGAAGGAAGGAAGGAAGGAAGGAAGGAAGGAAGGAAGGAAGGAAGGAAGGAAGGAAGGGAAGGAACGAAGGAAGGAAGGAAGGAAGGAAGGAAAGAAAAGAAAAGAAAAGAAAAGAAAAGAAAAGAAAAGAAAAGAAAAGAAAAGAAAAGAAAGAAAAGAAGAAAAAAAATGCCTGCCCCAGAGACAGGCAGGAGGGTGGGTGAGTGGGGAGGTACTCTGGGAACGGGGTGGTTGCAAAAAGTCCACTGTTGAAGGTGTTGTACATTCTATGATAGACACTCAATCATGAACTATTTTTTAACCATGGTGCTTAAATAAGATACTTATAAATTATAAAAAAAAAAAGTTTTATTTTTAAGTCAATGTACAAGGCCAGGGAGAGAGTGTAGGAATTAGGGCACATGACATTATCTTTGATAGATTGTCCTTGGTAGAAGAGATTTTATTTAAAGCCCTGAGGATTTCATTTGCATCCATCATCCTTTTTTTTTTTTTTTGCAGGCTACTAATTTAGAACTGTTGCCATCACTAGAAGATTTAGATAACACAGTATTTGGAGCAGAGAGAAAAAAACGGCTTTCTTTAATAGGTAAGAAAGCTAATTTCTAAATCACATTCATAGATAATAATCTTAGTTTCTTCTCCATCCATTACTGTAAAGAAACAGCAGATAAATAGTAGTGTAACTCTCTTCCTTTGATTCAGTTTTCTGAATGCCTTAGTTAATAATCGATAACCCTTGAAAAGTCATTTGAAGAATGCTATCAGAATAAACATTGCTAAGAGCTTTTAGTTTATTTTTATCATTTTATTAGTTTTTAAATTATTAAGCATATAATATAAAAACATAAGGGACTGGAGAGATAATACAGTGGGTAGGATGCTTACCTTGCATGCCATTGCATGCAAATTTCCATCAACTGATTTCATCTCTAGTACCCCTTATGGCTCTCTGAGTGCCATACCTAAGAATAAAATATAGTTACACAATTTTTTTTGTTTTGTTTTGTTTTTTGGGCCACCCCTGATGACACTTGGGTTACTCCTGGCTAAGCACTCAGAAATTGCTCCTGGCTCAGGGGACCATATGGGACTCTGGAGGATCGAATCCATATCCATCCTGGGTCCGACATGTGCAGGGCCTTACTGCTGTGCTATCGCTCTGGCCTCTAGTTTCACCAATTGTAAACACACTAATAAAGACTACTAAGAAGTAATCTTACTTTAGGTTCCTTAGAACTAAAGACAAGAACTGGAAATACCATCATGAGTCAATGTGCATAACCTGTGTTAATTATGAATGATTTTTATCATCATAGCACCTTTATGTAAAGATGGAAGAAACTGGTTCATGGAGATTGGATAACTTTCCCAAAGAAGCATTATTTTTCTATATCATGATGCATTCCATAAATCACATTAACATTAATATATGAATGACAGGTAGAAGATCAGAAGCAGTGGACTATATCTAAAAATATACTATATTATTGGTTCTTTATGTTAGCAGTCAGAAGAACACACCATCTAATAAGTACATATGAATTTACAGTAAAGTTAGTAATGATAGTAGAAGGTAAGTTTAGAAAACTGAAATATTTGAGGTTGGGGCCGGAGAGATAGCATGGAGGTAAGGCATTTGCCTTTCATGCAGGAGGTCATCGGTTCGAATCACGGGTCTCCATATGGTCCCCTGTGCCTGCCAGGAGCAATTTCTGAGCCTGGAGCCAGGAATAACCCCTGAGCACTGCCGGGTGTGACCCAAAAACCACAAAAAAGAAAAAAAAAGAAATATTTGAGGTTTTACTGATGTGAATCTGATAAATTATTTTACTTACCAAAATTATTGCTCATATAGGGCAGAAATTATTTATATTTAAAGACAAAAACTTAATTTTCTTCTGATATATATTTAAAGATTACATGTAATTTTTCTCCTTAAAGGTCCCACTAATAGAGATAGAAGCTCCCCTCCTCCAGGATACATTCCAGATGAATTACATCAGGTTGCCCGGAATGGGTCATTCACAAGTATCAACAGTGAAGGAGAGTTCATTCCAGAGAGCATGGACCAAGTAAGCAAAACTTAGACATGCTTTTTCATTTTATTAAAGATTATGTCAGATTCCACATGACATGGCTGTAACTAGGTGTGGGATTGGTTATGTATATATATTTTACATATATCTAATTTCATTTCATCCTTGTTTATGAATGAAAAGTAATAGGAAAATGCCCATTAATTTGTGTCTGCTTTGTATATACACATAAATAAACCTAGAGTAAGGATAATTGTCTTATATTTGTCACTTAAATGATTGAGGGTAGTATTTGTAATGCGAGGGTTTACCTGCATGTTTTTAATTAACATTTTAAAGAATAATTTTTTTAAATAATACATTTAATTATGAAACTAGTGCTTGTCAACTTTTAAGAGTTTTATGTCATTTATTTGTTTTTACAGGAGTTGCTTGTTTTCTTAGTATTGTATTGGCTTCTATTCTATGAATTTACCCTTTTTAATGACAGCTATTCTGGTGTCATTAGCTTCATTTCTGAAGGTAATAAATGGAAATTATTCAGTTTCACTAAGCATTATTTCACTAAGCATAATACCATTTTATTATGTGAAATATTTTGCTTTTCAAGTTTTCAGCTAATATCTGTAGGGAAATAATGAATATTTTTTATCTTAGTAGAGTTTGAAATTATAGCCTTCTTATAAGTACAGCTGCATTTAAATCGCTTAAAAATTGAATAACTATTCAGTTGGATATGGGGTTTCTTTGTTGGGTGAGTACTGACAGTGTTCTAAGATTGCATTGGGAGCTCACAATTTAGAAGACTAATGCTGACATGTACACTTTAAATTGATAAATTTTATGTTACCTAAATTGTACCTTAGTGAAACTATTTTTAAGAAACCAGTAACATAAAACCCAGTCATGACAGTGATAGATCGCTTTTTTTTTCTTCTAGATGCTGGACCCATTGTCTTTAAGCAGTCCTGAAAATTCTGGCTCAGGAAGTTGTCCATCACTTGATAGTCCTTTGGATGGGTAAGGCTAATTGTAGTTTTTGTTTTTTAATATTTGTGGAGAATATGCATATTCATAGGATATTGAATTGTCAACATTTTTTGAGCTACACTCAGAGGAATGTAAATGATACTTGTCTGTATTTATGCAGACAAATTTTTTAAATTTGGATAAATCCCTTAATTTCATGGGGATATATTTTAATTAGCTAAAATTATATATGATTATAATGTTTTGAGTATTCCCGCTGGCCAAAATTTTGTTTTGGAAGTTAAATGTGTACTTAGTTTTCATGTATATTTACATTTAAAACTGTTCATCAAACTGCTACCAAGTTGTTCATTGTATGTTTAGTTTTAGAGACTTCTTGGGTTTCATTTGTTCAGAATTATGTTCATTGTACCACAAAATTATACATAACTTTTTTTTGTTTGTTTTTGTTTTTGGGTCACACCTGGCAACGCTCAGGGGTTACTTTTGGCTCTATGCTCAGAAATCACTCCTGGCAGGCTCCAGGGACCATATGGGATGCCAGGATTCAGATCACCATCCTTCTGCATGCAAGGCAAAATGCCCTACCTCCATGCTATCTCTCCGGTTCCCTATACATAACTTTTATTATTGGCAATTGTGGCTAAGGATGTTGGGTCATTACTCAATATTAAAATACTTTGGCTCTGTGAAATAGTTCATGAATATAAGCTGAGACATGCAACTGTTAATTTTTATTGTAGTGCTCCCTCTCCTGGCCTAAGGAGGATTGTTCATCTGTAGCAATCACTATCTTCATTTAGTTCTCAGAGATTGCTTTTTAAAAGCAAGTTCTGAAAATATAAATAATATCATATAGGTATTTATATTAACAAAATGTTAATATGGGTTACCATGTCTTCCTCAGGATAGATATTTAAAACATGAAAGATAGGGGCCGGAGCAGTGGTACAGCGGTAGGGCATTTGCCTTGCTGACCTAGGACAGACCTCGGTTTGATCCCCTGGCATCCCATATGGTCCCCTAAGCTAGGAGCGATTTCTGAGCGCATAGCCAGGAGTAACTCCTGAGCGTCACGGGGTGTGGCCCATAGAAAACAAATATGAAAGATATTCTGGGAGATAGAAATGAGAAAGATATATATTGAGTACAGAATATTTGAAGGACACTGTCCTGAACACTTCATATTATAATCACTTGATGAGTTGGAAATGTATCACCTCTTCTTAATATATGTGTACATAGCCTCATAAAGTTGATTTCTTGGAGCTGGAGTAATAGTACAATAGGCAGGACATTTGCCTTGCACTCAACAGACGCAGATTTAATCTTCCTAAATCATATAGTACCCTGTGCCCACTAAGAGTGATCGAGCTAGGAGTAAGTCTTGAGTACCACCAGGTGTAGCCCCAAAACAAAATAGGTGATTTGTCAAGATTACCTCTAGGAAAGTGACAGATGTTACTAAGCATCTGAAACACAGATGTTTCTAAGCATGTCTGATTTTTCTAATTTAGTCACCATGAAATCACAGCTATTCTTGATTGGTTTTCAGGCATACAATGTTGAAACACCAATCCCTTCACCAGTGTCTACTTCCCTCTACGAATGCCATCTCTACTCCCATTTGCCTCCCACATACCAGTTGCTTCTAAGGCGAGGCACTTAAAAAAAAAGGGTCTGTCCAGAGTGATAGCACAGCTGGTCGGGTATTCACCTCGAATGTGGCCAACTTGGGTTTGATCTCTGGCATACCATATAATCCCCCAAGAGTGCGTAGAGCCAGGAGTAACCTCTAAGCACCACTGGGTATTGCCCCCCCCCCAAAAAAAAAAAAAAAAAAAAAGATTTTCACTGTGGTTTTACAATACTGTTGCTGATGGGTGTTATTCACTTTTGTGGGATAATTTCATACAGCTTAATACTCTCCAGGTTCCTCCATGTAGCACTAAATTGCATAACTTATGACCAAGTAATATTCCATTGTGTATTTGTATCATAGTCTCTTTAATCATTTGCTCTAGGGCACTTGGTTGTTTCCAAATTTTATCTATTGTGAATAGTGCTGCAAGGATTATGATTTTGAAAATGTCTTTTCTCCATTTTATTTTTAGGCCCTCAGGGTATATTCCAAGAAGTGAAGGTGCTGGGTCAAATGGAAGCCCAATTCCTAGACTTATATTTAGGACTTCCATATTATTTTTTAAAGACTGGACCATTTGACACTCCCACCAGCACTGAATGAGAGTTCCTTTCCACATTTACACCAGCAATGGTTTTTCTTGTTGTTTTATTTGATGTGTGCCAGTCTCTGTGGTGTGAGATGATTTACTTCTTTTCTGTAAATATTGCCGGTTATTTTAAAAATACATCATTCTTACCACTAAAGTCAATGGATTAATTTTAACAGCGAGACTTTTTGCTTATACTAAATAAATGCTTATGAAGACTTTTCTCTTTTTTACTTATGATAACTAGTGAGTTCCTTTATAGATAATGAATTACTACACCCAGGTGCACACCTATATCTGATATATCTCCAGACATATGTGTCAATTGAGAGTACATAAGGATTTTTTAAATCTTCTATATTGGGGCCGGAGAGATAGCACAGCCTTGCATGCCGCTGACCTGAGAGGGACCCGGTTCAATTCCCAGCACCCATATGGTTCCCCAGCCTGCCAGGGTTAATTTCTGAGTGCAGGGCCAGGAGTGACTTCTGAGCACTGCCAGGTATAGCCCAACAATCAATCAATTAATAAATAAATATTTAAAATAATTTTAAGAACTCTTTTATAGTCTTTATATTACTATGTCTTAATATGAATTTTTCTACTTCTAGAGAAAGTTATCCAAAGTCACGAATGCCTAGAGCACAAAGCTACCCAGATAATCACCAGGAATTTTCAGGTTAGACTATGCACATTCTATATATGTAAATATGTGTCATTTATTGTCATTTGACTAGGAGGGAGAGAGAATTTTTAAAATTAAAAATTTGTGTTTTTAGGGGCTGGAGAAATAAATTACAGTGGTAGGGTGCTTGCCATGCACATTGCTGACCCAAGTTTGATCCCTGACACCCCATCCGCATGGTCCCATACACTGCCAGGAGTAATTCCTGGGTGTACAGATTAGCCAAAAATTTTTTTAAAATAAAATTTTAATTTATGTGTTTGATTCAGAAATATTTAACTTTTTATGATGTAGCATTACCATATGTCTTTTGTTTTTTATATATGTCTTAGTAGATTATGATAATCCCATTTTTGAGAAATTTGGGAAAGGAGGAACATATCCAAGAAGATACCATGTATCATATCACCACCAAGACTATACTGATGGTAAGTGTTTGCAGTTAAGAGTCTTGGGGAAATGGGGAAATAACTCAAAGGTTTTGAGCACTTACCTTCCAGGACTCAGGCCCTAAGTTTTATACCACTAAGGCAGCCCCTGCCCTCAAAGAAATATAAAACTGAAGTTTCACACATTTAATCATATTGTCATTGTGATTTCAATGTTTTTAGTTTAATCAGAGGATGTATTTCTGTTTCTTACATGCTATAATTGACTTTATAACCTTGTTTTCATTTTGTAGGTCGTAAAACGTTTCCAAGAGCCAGAAGGACTCAAGGGACCAGCTTCCGATCTCCTGTTAGTTTCAGTCCTACTGATCACTCCTTAAGTACTAGTAGTGGAAGCAGTATCTTTACCCCAGAGTATGATGACAGTCGAATAAGAAGAAGGGGAAGTGACATAGACAATCCTACTCTAACTGTAATGGACATCAGTCCTCCCAGCCGCTGTAAGTAATAAAAATTGGCATAGTGAAAAATGTATCACAGAAATTTATAGTGCTAAAAGGAATCAATACTAAACTAAGGGACCGGAGAGATAGCACAGCAGTAGGGTTTTTGCCTTGCATGCAGAAGGACAGTGGTTCAAATCCTGGCATCCCCAAGCCTGCCGAGGGAGATTTCTGAGTGTAGAGCCAGGAGCAGCCCCTGAGCCTTGCTGGGTGTGACCCAAAAACAAATAAACAAACAAACAAAAAAAAACTAAGCTGATTCTCAAGGTAAAATCAACTTATCAAAAGAGATAAAAGTTATTTTGTGGGGCTAGAAAGAGATACAGCAAGTAAGACATTTACCTTTCACACAGCCAACCTGGATTTGATCCCCTGAACCCTTTGTGGTTCCCCACTCCCACTGGAAATTGTCACTGAGTAAGCACTGAGCATAGCCAGGTGTGGCCAAAAAACAAACGAACAAAAATTTATTTCTAAAAAGGAGGTCGAATATCAGTTCTTAATATACTTAGGAGTGTTTATTATTACTGACTTCAGAGGACATGGTTCTTTGCTTGTATTAGAAAAATGGCTGCCAATTGTTAATTCTTTGAGTTCTAGTTGCATGCCTAGCACTGAAATCTCAAATATGATATCTCAAGAGTCACACCTATCTAAAGGGGAAATGAATTATAGTATATGTGTACTGTAATTATTTAGTATAAAAAATCAGCATTAAATTAGATATTTTAGATTTGAATGTAAGAAGGAATTCAGTTAAGGAGGTAACAGTAAAAGTTAAAAGTCCCTGGCATGTCTTGAAAATGGGTAATAGCTAATTGTTTTTCTTTTGTAAGAAAGGGACTTCAGCACACTTGGGAGTATTCAGGGGCTATTTCTGGCACTGTGGTCAGGAGTGAGCTCTGCTGTACTCAGGGTAGCCATATCCACGTGGTGCTAAGGATCAAACTATAGGCACCTAATTTTCTTTACTATTTCACTATCTAGGAAGTTCTTTTTCTTAATGAATTCACCTTCTTTATTATTCACTTATTTATTAGTTGGAATATTCTTCTTTTTAATAAATTATTTAATTAAATAACCATGAGATACACAGTTGCGAAGTTGTTCATGTTTGAGTTTCAATCATATAATGTACAACACCCTTTAGCTGTGCAGTTACCGCCAGCAATTCCCCAATTTCACACCCACTCTCTCTCCCCTCCTTGACTTCCATCCCCTATGGCAGACATTTTTCTTTCTCTCTCTTCCTTTTTTCCTTTTGATATTGTGGTTTGTTTATTGACTGAAGTTTAGTTTTTGCTTGTTTGATTAAAAAATTGTATATCTTTATTTTGAATGGTAGTTTTTTTAGGTTTAGAATTCTAGAGTGTTTTTTTTTTTATTAAAAAATGATACTGGGCCCGGAGAGATAGCACAGCAGGCGTTTGCCTTGCAAGCAGGACCAAAGGTGGTTGGTTCGAATCCTGGTGTCCCATATGGACCCCCATGCCTGCCAGGAGCTATTTCTGAGCAGAAAGCCAGGAGTAACCCCTGAGCACGGCCGGGTGTGGCCCAAAAACCAAAAAAAAAAAAAAAAAAAAAAAATGATACTATTTAGAAATGATATTCCATTGTTTTGTACCTTACATAATTTCTAAGACATATCTTATAATTCTTCTCATTGTTCTCTGTCTATAAAATGTTATCCCTTGGACTGGAGAGATAGCACAGTGGTGAGGCATTTGCCTTGCACTCAGCCAATACAGGACAGATGGTGGTTCGAATCCCAGCATCCCATATGGTCCCCCCCTGCCTGCCAGCAGAGATTTCTGAGCACAGAGCCAGAAGTAACCCCTAAGTGCTGTTGGGTGTGACTCCCTCCACCCCCAAAAAATGTTTTTTTTGGGGGGGGGGAATGTTTTCCCTCACTGCTTTCAAACTTTTTTATATTAGAATGAGAGTAATGTTCATTCTAGCTTTCAGTAGTAAAGATGGGAAACCAAGCACAAATAATGTTGCAATAAAGATTAGAAATAATACTTAGAGTTAGTGTCAAAAAGTGAGCAAAAGATATCACACTTTTTTTTGTTGGTTTATTTGTTTTGGGCCATATCCAGCAATGCTCAAGGGTTATTTCTAGTTCTGCACTTGAGAATTACTCCTGGCAGTACTTCAGAGGTACCATGGATACATTCAAGAATTACTCCTGGCAGTACTTCAGAGGTACCATGGATGCAAGGATTAAAGGGTCAGCTGAATGCAAGACAAATGCCCTACTCATTCTACCATTGCTGTGGCCTCCAAATACTTTAGTATTTGTAATTAGAAAATAAATCTTCTTTTAAAATTAGTCAGTGGTGGCTTTCCTCACTCTGGAGTAACCCAGGTTTTCTCTTGAGCATGCATCTTTACATATCTCTCTCTGGGTTACTGCTGACTTTGTACTTAAGAATTACTTCTGGGCCCGGAGAGATAGCACAGCGGCGTTTGCCTTGCAAGCAGCCGATCCAGGACCAAAGGTAGTTGGTTCGAATCCCAGTGTCCCATATGGTCCCCCGTGCCTGCCAGGAGCTATTTCTGAGCACACAGCCAGGAGTAACCCCTGAGCACCACCGGGTGTGGCCCCCCCCCCAAAAAAAAGAATTACTTCTGATGGACTCAAGGACGATATGGGATGCCAGGGATTGAATCTGGGTCAGTTGTATACAAGGCAAGCACTGTACCTGTTTCACTCTCTTTTTCTGGGACTACTTTACCTCTTTCTTTACCTCCCTTTATGTCCCAGTAACTCTGTCTTCACTATTTAAAAAAATGAGTGATGAATATATGAACCTTGCTTGGGTTTAGGATTTTTTTAATGTGATTCAACTCTTTTATCATATTCAAGAGTATCCCCCCCCAAAGAAAGGGAAAAAAGTATTCTATTAAAGATATCACTAATGCAGTGTACCTATTTAGTCCTTAAACATTTGTGTGTCATCTGACATGTCCATTTTTACAAATATTTGTTTTTAGCACCTCGTGCTCCGACCAACTGGAGATTGGGCAAACTACTTGGTCAGGGAGCCTTTGGCAGGGTCTACCTCTGTTATGATGTTGATACAGGAAGAGAATTAGCTGTTAAACAAGTTCAGTTTGATCCTGACAGCCCTGAGACCAGCAAGGTAAGCACATTGCATATGCTATTTTTGTCACATTTTAAGAAACTTTTTTTTTTTTTTTTTTGGTTTTTGGGCCACACCTGGTGACACTCAGGGGTTACTTCCTGGCTATGCACTCAGAAATCGTTCCTGGCTTGGGAACCATATGGGATGCTGGGGGGATGGAACCGCAAACTGTCCTATGTTAGCACATGCAAGGCAAGCACCCTACTGCTTGTGCCACCGCTCTGGCCCCAAGAAACATTTTTATTGCAATAACTATAACACAGGATAGAGTATTTTATTTATTTAATACAAATTATTTGCAAATTAAAAATAAGGTATTTAGATTTTATATTCTTTGTACTTTATTTTGTTTTCTTTCAGTGCTGCTATTTAAAGGCTATTTCAACTTTAAAATGTTTAAGGGCCGGAGAGATAGCACAGTGGTGTTTGCCTTGCAAGCTGCCAATCCAAGAAACATTTTTATTGCAATAACTATAACACAGGATAGAGTATTTTATTTATTTAATACAAATTATTTGCAAATTAAAAATAAGGTATTTAGATTTTATATTCTTTGTACTTTATTTTGTTTTCTTTCAGTGCTGCTATTTAAAGGCTATTTCAACTTTAAAATGTTTAAGGGCCGGAGAGATAGCACAGTGGTGTTTGCCTTGCAAGCTGCCAATCCAGGACCTAATGTGTTGTTTTGAATTCCGGCATCCCATATGATCTCCCGTGCCTGCCAGGAGCTATTTCTGAGCAGATAGCTAGGAGTAACCCCTGAGCACCACCAGGTGTGGCCCAAAAACCAAAAAAAAGTTTAGTCATTGGGAAGTACAAGTTTCGGAATGAAATATACTTGATGCTCCATAAAGTTAGAAGATCTTGCTTTTTCTAGTAATATTGTAAATATTTAACACTGAGTTTTGTCTTTCAGGAAGTCAATGCACTTGAGTGTGAAATTCAGTTGCTGAAAAACTTGCTGCATGAGCGAATTGTTCAGTATTATGGCTGCTTGAGGGATCCCCAGGACAAAACCCTCTCCATATTTATGGAATATATGCCAGGGGTAAGGTAGTATATTCTTTGAAATAGACTTATCCTTAATTAAAGTTTTAATGGCAAAAATAAGAAAACATTTGATTATAAAATGGTAACCCAAGTTAAGCAGGATTTTAGGAAAAGTTTTAAATTAGAGTTGAGTCATACAAAATTTTTTTTCTTCATTTATTTTTGTGTTTTCATGGGGGTTGACTACATCTAAGCTTAGTGGTTCATAGTTAATGTGCATACTAGTCCTTTGAGCTGCCTCCTTAGTTCTTAGCTTAGAGTTTTCATGACATATTTGACATTGTTCTGTTGACAATCTTACCTCATGGATTTCTCAAATTGCAACTTCATGATGTTTAATGTGTTTTCTTACGGATATCAACTCTAGTTTGGATATAAATTCTAAATAAGATTCAGATTTAACACTTTTAGGTTTGGGGTTTTTGGGTTTATTTTGGTTTTGGGGGGGTAGGTGGTTAGGTGGCCTTTGGGTCACATCTGGCAGTGCTAAAGGTTGGTTACTCCTGATCTGAACTCAGAAATCACTTGCAGCAGATGTGGGGGACTATGTGGGATGCTAAGGAGCAAACATGGGTCAGGCCATGTACAAAACAAGCACCTTACCAGCCTGCCCCATTTTCAGGTTTTTTTAAATTTTGGTGGTGTGGAGACCGTCTGCAGTTTTATTGTTTGGGAGCCACACCTATTTATATTAGGGTCCACTCCTTTCTTGGTACTTGGAGTTTGCTCCTAATATTGCTGGGGGATTATGCATTGCTAGGAACATAGCATGTGCTTGAATTACTTTACCTCTCTCTCCAGCATTTTTATTTGGAAGCTATTATAATATTTAATCTTGTATCATATCAGACATAAAATCTACTGTTAATAATGTCAAGATTGTCTGCTAGGTTAAGATAGGCATTATACTGGTTCATCCATTGTAAAGGCTTGTTTTTTTTTCCTGAAGTCTAGAAAATAATATGAGATCACAATGTTGATGAATAAAGAAATATCCAGTTTCTTTTCAATCTTTCTTTTTTAAACTCAGATTGGTGCTTTTTGCCTGAGTTGGTAATTTTATTAGAGGTTGCAAAAGATGATTTGCAAAATCTCAATTCTTCTTTGTTTCTTTTAGTATTTCAATGGTGCTCTTTTGTTTTTGTTTTTGGGCCACACCCGGTGACACTCAAGGTTTACTCCTGGCTATACATTCAGAAATTGTTCCTGGCTTGGGGGACCATATGGGACACTGGGGGAGAGGGGATCAAAACACAGTCCATCCTAGGCTGGTGCATGCAAGGCAAATGCCTTATGACTAGTGCCACTGCTCTGGCCCCAAGTAGGATGCATTTTAATCCTAATAATTTTCAGTATGGGAATATACTTATTCAGTTAAAAGTATATGCATTTCCATAATTTAAAAACTATAACATGGTAGGGAGAAAGATTGGATTTATGAATATTTTTGTTTCTGGGGCCACCCCCATCAGTGCTTAGGGATTACTCTGCTTTGTACTCAGGAGTCTACTCCTGGTGGTATTTGGGGTGGTGCTGAGGATTGAACCAGGGTTAGCTACATGCAAAGCAAGCACCTTACCCACTGTGCTATCTCCCCAGTCCTAGATTTATAAGTTTTTAAAGGAATTAATTAGAATTGTATTTGGAATTACAGGTTGTACTTTAAGCTTTTCATTCATAAAACTGGATCACTATTTCAGTCTTAACTAGTTTCAGAAAAATAACTCTAAATTTAAGTTTGTTTTTAATCATCATAATTATTGTTTATAAAGATACCATTTTAGGAGAGGAGGCCATATCTTGCACTGTTCAAAGAGTTATTTCTGTCTTTGCACTCAGGAATCACTGCTGGCCGTGCTTCACGGACTGTGTGGGGTGCAAGGGGGTTGACCCAAGTCAGACATGTGCAAGGCAAGCACCCTACTCACTACACTATCTCTTCAGCCCCTAAAAAGTAGACTTAAATGCATCTTGTAGCTTTCATATATACTTCACATTATATATACTGACTGTTAAAAGTCTGGGAATGTAGTAGAATTTCATGTTAAATTAGATGCCATAGAAGTGAACTTACTGTTAATACCTGTGATTTCTAAAATTGCCTTCCTAGTCATGATCTAGGATTGTTTGAAAAAAATAAGATAATTGTGTCTTTTTATTTCAAAAAAGTAACACGGATTTTTTTTTTATCTTAGGGTTCAATTAAGGACCAATTAAAAGCATATGGAGCTCTTACTGAAAATGTGACTAGGAAATACACCCGTCAAATTCTGGAGGGCGTCCATTATTTGCACAGTAATATGATTGTTCATAGAGATATCAAAGGTAAGTAATGATTGTCTTTAATTTTTTTATTTGGGGGGTGCTTTTGGAACTACACCTGGTCATGCTCAGGAATTTGTCCTGGCAGTGTGTTCAGGATTAACTGCTGCCAGTGTTCAGGGAACCATACAGTGACAGGGATCAAACCAAGGTGCTTATGCATGCAACCTGTACTCTCTGTTCCAAGTTTAAAAAAAAAGGTTTTTAACTTAATTTTGTGTGTGAATATAAATAAAGTATATGACACGGTTAAGACATTCAACATTTAGTAAATACCCTTAAAATATTTCAGAAAAACATTTTGCTTTCTTACTAATTCTGTTTTATTACTGATGCTTAAGTCACCACAAATGGCTTGCACCTCTTTGGGATTTCAACAAAGTTCCAATGATCATTAAAATGAAAATGTTTTCATACATAGAATTTAGAAGTTAGAATATAATGGTTAATAATAGATACTGAAAAGGAAAACTACACCAGCTAGGCTGATTAAATTTGAATTGGGTTTGGGGTGTGTCTTTGGGATATGCTTAGGATTTACTTCTGGCTCTATACTTAGGGATCACTTCTGGTGGGATTAGGGAGACTAGATGAGGTGCCAGAGATTTAACTCAGTTGGCCACAGACAAGCAAGCACTCTATCTGCTGTACTATCTCTCCAGCCTCAAATTTTAACTTTCTATATATCACCTTGTCCTTGGACAAGACACTTCATCTCTATATGCCTTAGTTTCTCTTTTAAACAAGAAATTTTGTTTTGGGCCACAACCAGTTGTGCTTTGGAGTTAGTCTGGGCTCTGAGGTCAGTGATCACTCTGGCAACTAAGAGACCATATATGGTATCAGGAATTGAACCTGCGTCAGTCATATGCATGACAAGTACCATGCCTGCTCTACTCATTCTGCCCACTAAGTCCTCATTTTTAAGGATGTTGATTATAATAGCACCAACCCCTAGGGTTTTGATAGAATTAAGTGATCTTTTGCATATACTATGCAAAAAAGGAAATTAGAAAGTATTTAGAAGTTAAGTACACTGAAGCTTATATTAAGATTTTAAAGTTGGTGGTTAGATGTCAGTACATAGAAAAAGTATTAAGAACAGGAGGGCTAGGATCCAGAGAGATAGCATGGAAGTAAGGCATTTGCCTTTCATGCAGAAGGTCATTAGTTCAAATCCCGGCATTCCATATGGTCCCCATCCCCACCCCCGTGCCTGCCAGGAGTGATTTCTGAGCGTGGAGCCAGGAGTAACCCCCGAGCACTGTCGAGTGTGACCCAAAAACCAAAAAAAAAAAAAAACAGGAGGGCCCAAGACTCAGCTTTGATGAACTTTAACCTAGCTAAACTCACTTTTAAAAACTTAAAAATAGGTCTAGAGAAATAGGATAATAGGCAGAACATACCATATGCCTTGCATGCAGCCAACCCAGTTTCTGTCCCCCGAGTGTCCTCCACATGTACCAAGAAATCCAGTTTCTGTCCTCACATGTCCCCATATGCCCCCCATATGGTCCACAAGCACTGCTAGGAGTGAAACAGGAGTAAGCCCTGAGTATATCTGTGTGTGATCTCAAACCCACCCACTCAAAGGAAATTAAAACAACAACCAAAAAATGAACAAAGAAGACTTTAAAAGCTCAACTGTTTTTAGGCATCAGGTATGTAAGCTAAATGCTCAAAGTAAGATAAAAACTAAGGGTCATATATGTAGTATTTGAGAGTGCTTAAAAGACAATAGGGAAGCCTATATTACCTTTATAAGTTGAAGACCTCTATATTACCTCTTAACCTGTTTATCCCCAAATGTAAGGTAGTCTCCTGCATCACTTTGTTCCCTTAATTACTTTTTTAAACTCATTTTTTTTTTTCTAGGCACACCCATTTGATGCTCAGGGGTTACTCCTGGCTAAGCACTCAGAAATTGCCCCTGGCTTGGGGGGACCATATGGGACGCCCAGGGGATTGAACCTCGGTCCTTCCTTGGCTAGCGCTTGCAAGGCAGACACCTTACCTCTAGCGCCACCTCACTGGCCCCCTAAACTCATTTTTATTTTTTCCTTTATATATGTAAGTGTGTGTATATATATTTTGTTTGTTTGTTTGTTTTCGGCCACACCCATTTGATGCTCAGGGGTTATACCTGGCTAAGCACTCAGAAATTGTCCCTGGCTTGGGGGGACCATATGGGATGCTGGGGGATCAAACCACAGTCCTTCCTTGGCTAGTGCTTGCAAGGTAGACACCTTACCTCTAGTGCCACCTCGCCAGCCCCGTGTATATTTTTTTTAATCTTGTTTTTGTTTTCTTCTTTTCTTTAACTTCACCTGTTTTGGTTCTGCTAGGTACAAGAAAAAGTCTTGCCTGGGATAAAAGCTCAGGTGAAAACCAGGGCACAGAGATGATGGATCCTGATGATGGATCCTCTCACCCCCAAATGCACCAGCAATATTAGATAGCACCATTTCTTTTTGTAAAGGCATACTAAAAAAGGGGAAATTTTACATATAGAAACAAGCTGTTATCTACTAGGGATAAGAACTCATACATTTTACAATACAGGGGTGCCTCCCAACTTGAACATATGTCATGTGGTCCTAACTTAGACTCCATGTGACTAGATTGTCCAACCTCGAACCCTAGATCTTAGATATAGATCTGACACAGTTCTCTGCAACAGCTCCAGGAACAAAACTCCCTCTGGGACATTCTTAATACTGCTCAGACACCAATATGCATCAGTTTCAATATGAATGACATCCTGACAATGAGAACATGTCAACAACTAGGTCTACGACAACTAGTTTGTTCTCTTACCTCACTACCTAACAATAAGATGAAATCAGAAGACACGTCATCTTTTGATCTGTGCAAAAGCCAAGATTGCTAACTACAGAAGACTGACTCTGAAAACCATGACTGGGCAGAGCTTATCCTGGCACCAATAAAAAAAGACCCTAGTCTAGGCTTTGGCCTACAACCTGTACAACAACCAAGATCTCTAATCCCAGAAGTCTAGCTGAGACAACTGCAACTGAGCAGAATTATTGGAAACATAATGAAAGACTCTGTTCTAGGCTCCACACTAGGATCATGCAAAAACCAAGACTAATTAAAATTACAGTGTTGGTGACGAAGCAGAAGTCTTCCATACACCACAAAAGCACTGAGGGGAGAGTAAATGATCATGCAAGGAGTCTATAGTTAATCCCATGACAATACTTCAGGGGTGGAGAAACCCTGTATCTCCTAGGCCAAGGGAATTCCCTCTATAATATCCCAAATAGTTACTGTGCCTATGCAGGGGGAAAAAGAAAAAAAAAGGCACAAAATAATCATTTTATCCACATATATTTATTTATTGATTGATTTTCTTTTGACTTCTTTATTTTGGTGTAGATATTGAAGTTGATGTTTCCAATTTTATTTTATTTTATCTTTCTCTTTCTTTTTGCACTCTGGCATGGCTTGATTTCAGGACTATTGTGTGGTGCTTGTCTTTATTGCTGTAGTGCTCACTGGATATTTAATTTGATATTTCTTTCTGTATTGTTGTGGTGTTTCAATTACCTTTTTCATGTCCTCTCTCCAACTGAGGTTGAAAGCCTCTAGAAGAACTCTGCCCATTTTCAGCTTATTTGATTTATTTTTATTTTTTTTTTACGCCATTCTATTTTTTTTTTCTTCAAACAAAACCACATAACTCGAATTATCTAGCTCCGCCTCTCAAATAGAGGGGGAAACAAGGGAGGATACCAGGACCAAATAGATATATGATCACTAATAGTAAGCTAGACAAAGAGGGGACCACCCACTCTAGCAGCTGGGGGGGGGGGTGACGGTGGGGATATGGGTTGCAGGAAGGGAATGGGGATGGGGAGAGGACAAATTTGGTGATGGGTATTCCCCTGATTCAATGTTAATATGTACCTAAAATACTACTGTGAAAGATATATAAGCCAATATGATCAAAGTAAAAATTAAAAAAAATTAAGTGTTGGAACAGAACTTCTAGAAACACAAAGACTTCACTCTAGTCTCCATCCTATGTATGACCTGTGCAAATACCGAGATCTCTAGTTACTGAGATCCAATTTTATCATCCTCGACTGAGCAGAAAGTTTCCAGACAGGAAAAAAGGACCTAGGGAAGAGAAAAAGAGCATGTACGGAGCCTATCGATATTCCCATGACAGTATGCTTCACGGGTGGAGAAACCCTATTTCTCTTAGACCAAGGGAATTCCTTTCTAATCTCCACAATATTTACTGTGCCTATGCAAAAAAAAAAGGGGGGGGGCACAAATTAATTTTTGTTATTATTTTTCTTCTTTTTTGCTTTGTTTTGTTTTTATTTCGGGACCATGGTTATTGTTTGGTTGTTGTCTTTACTGCTGTGGTGCTTTTCAGGTTCTTTTGTTTGATTTTTTTTTTGTATGGTTTTTATGTTTTTCTTTCTTTTCCCTTCTCTTAAATTGATATTTATAGCCTCTAGAAGGACTCCTCTCATTTCTTTCTTGTTTGATTTTAACCCCCACCCCTTTTTTTCTCTTCTTTTCCCCTCCAAACAGAACCACATAACTTGAACCATCTTGTTCTGCCTCACAAATTGAGGGGTAAATAATAGAGGGTACCAAAACCAAACAGGTATATGAACATTGAGTAGAAATAAAAAATGATCATACTTAAACATCAAATCCAAAGCCAACAACAACAGAATCGAAACCCAATCTACAACAAGCTAGACACAGTGGAGACCACATATAAGAGCAGCCCAGGGGTCAAAGGAGGGGCATATTGGATGCATGCTGGGAACAGGAGTGGAGGGAGGACAACACTGGTGCTGGGAATGCCCCTGATTCAATGTCACTATGTACCTAAAATATTACTGTGAAAGATTTCTAATCCACTTTGGTCAAGATAAAAATTATTTAATTAAAATTAAAAAAAAAACTTTATACTGTAAAACATAGCTAGATATAACCTAGGCTCCAAAGTGAGGATCCGGTGAGATGTGGAAGCAAATGTTGACACGGAATAATTCATACAGTGATAAGGTACAAGAATGGGTTTAGGAAATTCAATACTTAAGCCAAGAATCCCACCACACAAGCCTTCTGCTCCTAAAAAGAAAAGGAGCTTAGTGGAGGAAAAATGAAGAATGAGCTTCTGCCTTCCTTAAATCCCTGCTTTTATTCACAAGAACCAGCCTGCACCCTAGGGTTGAAGAGGAAAACCAAGTAGGGAATAGTCCAATAATCCCACCACCAGATCATATCCTAGGGTGGAGTATGAATATTGATTAAGGTGGAACCAGTAATACAACACCTGGATATTTAAATTTAAAGATAATTTAACTACATCTAATAATAAGAGTAAATATTTATTTTGAACTATTACTAGAAAGGAGTTTATTATTCTGAGAGTAAAGATGACTTATGATTTGAAAGAAATCAAAGTCTTCATCTTAACTGTCTATTCAGCTTAGAGAGACCTTAATTATTAAATTCAAAATCTGATGATTTAAAGATTCACCTGGGAAACTCATTTTTTGCATTATTGTACCAGTAATCATTTTCATTTGAGCTTTTTCTTTAGTCTTCATAATGAGACATGGTATAAGAACTGAGGACAGTTATATCATGTTGCTTTTTCCCCTGTGCTTTTCATAAAGTCATAAAAAATTCTGGTAAAATGAGGCAGGAAACAAGCTGGTTTAAAATCATCAGAGGGCAAGTATATTGATAAAAGTTAGATTACAGTTGGTTATATAGTAGAATCTAAAGTTTATAAAGTTAAGGTGTGATCAGAAGAAAAATTTATAATTAATAGTTGCTATTTCCAAATGTCAGGTAACAGTTGTTTTTGTCTGCATTTTTTCACTTTTAATGTACATCCTAATTTTTTAAACTTTTATTTATTCGGCATGAAAAATTGGGACCATACCCGACACATGTTGGGATCATTTGATGTATGATGTGCCCAAACCAGGATTTACAGCCTCTGCAGCTACATGCCTTCCTTACCTCCTGTACTAAAATCTCTCTAGCCTTAAACTTAATGTTTTTAGTGTCATCAAAAGTTTAATGATTCTATTTTTTAAAAAGGAGGGGAAAGGGAAGATGGTATATTACTTTTGTCTTTAAACCTATGAATTTATAAATCAACAAAGCAAAACTGATTGTTGTTGCAAAAGAACTACTCAGGCTTTAAAAATTATATTTGGGGACTAGAGAGATAGCATAATGGTAGAGCGTTTGCCTTGCTTGCGGTTGATCCAAGAGGAACTCGGTTCCATCTCAGCATCCCATAAGATCCCCCCAGCCTGCCAGGGGCAATTTGTGAGTGCAAAGCCAGGAGTGACCCCTGAGCACTGCTGGATATGGCCCAGAAATCAATCAATCAACGTTTTTTAAAATTTTTTGAAAAATAGAAATTATATTCAGAGTACAAAATAATGAAAGAAAATTTATCTTTAAAGAAGTGTCTTGACTAATCACAAATAAACTAATAGATATAAGCACTAAATATTTAGAGCTTCTGACATGATTAAACATTCTAGCATTACATGCTTTCTATTCACAGATTACACCTTTTTTGTTTTTCTCATAAAATTTTTTGATTCTTAATCAAGTTTCTTAGAGTCTTCTACCTAATAAAGAATTTATATAAGGTAAGATAAACATGTTACATGTCCCTTTGGGATAGGATTTGCAAAATCTAGAGCATAAACCTTTAGGCAAATGACTTTATAAATTACCTAGGAAAATGGAGTTGCAGGGTATTTTAGGAAACACTTAAAAGATTTATCAAACTCAGCCAGAGAGATAGCATAGCAAGACACACATTTGCCTTGTGGTTTTATCACCAGCATTTCATATGGTCCCCTGAGCCTACCTGTACAGACCCTCAGGTCAATGGAATAGACTTGAATATGCAGAGATTGTTCCCCAGACATATAGTCAACTAATCTTTGATAAAGGGGCAAAAAACCACAAAATGGAGAAAGGAAAGCTCCACAAGTGGTATTGGGGCAACTCGACAGCCAAATGCAAAAAAGCCAACTCAGCCATTTAACATCATGTACAAAGGTCAAATAAAAATGAATTAAAGACCTTGATATTAGACCTGAAACGATAAGGTATATAGAAGACAACATAGGCAAAACATTCCATGACATTGAGACAAAGCATCTTCAAGGAGGAAACGCCACTATCCAAACAAGTGGAAGCAGATTTAAGCAAATGGGACTACATTAAACTGAGAAGTTTCTGCACCTCAAACGAAATAGTGACTAGGAAACAAAGGAATAGGAATGGGAATAGCATGGAATGAGAGAGCCTATTCATCCAATATTTATCAGGTGTACAAGGTATTGGCAGAGCTTAAGAAAAACAAACAGCAGGGGCTGGAGAGATGGCACAGCAGTCAGTGTTTGCCTTGCACGCAGATAACCCAAGATGGACCTGGGTTTGATTCCTGGCATCCCATATGGTCCCCTGAGCCTGCCAGGAATGATTCTGAGTGCAGAGCCAAGAGTAGTCTCTAAGCGCTGCCAGGTGTGGCCCAAAAATCAAAAAACCAAAAACATCTAACCCTATCAAAACATGGAAAGAAGAAATGAACAGACATTTTCTCAAAGAAGAAATACAGATGACCAAAGATACATAACAACTGTTCCACATCATTAATCATCAGGGAAATGCCAATGAAAGCAATAATGAGGTACCATCTCATGCCACAGAGACTGGCACACATCACAAAGAACAAGAACAATCAGTGCTGGTGGGGATGTGGGGAGAAAGGAACTTTTATTCACTATTCATGGGAATGCTGTCTAGTCCAGCCTTTATGGAAAACAATATGGAGATTCCTCAAAAAAAAAAAAAACAAACAAAAAACAAACAAAAAAACCATAATCTTGGTCCCCCAAGCCTGCAAGGAGCAATTTCTGAGCATAGAGTCAGGAATAGCCCCTAAGCACTGCTGGGTGTGACCCAAAAACCAAAAAACATATGATTCAGCAATACCACTCCTAGGATTATACCTTAAGAACACAAAAACACAATGCAAAAATGCCTTCTGCACACCTATATTCATTGCAACACTATTTACATTAGCCAGAATCTGTAAACAACTCAAATGCCTGACAATAGATGAGTGACTTAAGAAACCATGGTACATATATACAATGGAATACTACACAGCTGTTAGGAAAAATTAAGTAATGAAAGTTTTCCTATACATGGATGGACATGGAGACTATTATGCTGAGTGAAATAAGTCAGAGAGAGAGAGAGAGAATAGTCTCAATCATCTATGATATTTAAGAAAAACAGGGGTCAGAGAGATAGTATGGAAGTAAGGCATTTGCCTTATATGCAGAAGGACGGTGGTTTGAATCCCGGCATTCCATATTGTCCCCCAAGCCTGCCAGGAGCAATTTCTGAGCATAGAGCCAGGAGTAATCTCTGAGCGCAGCCAGGTGTGACCCCCAAAACAAACAGATAGATAGATAGATAGATAGATAGATAGATAGATAGATAGATAGATAGATAGATAGATAGATAGATAGACAGACACATATCTATATATAAAACGTAGTTAATAATACTCAGAGACAGTATAGATGAGGGCTGGAAGGACTGGCTCATGGTATGTAGCTTACCACAAATTAGTGAGTGCAGTTAGAGAAATAACTACACTGACAACTCCATGACAGTTGTTGTGAATGAGAGAGATTGCCTGCCTGCCTCAAATACAGGCAGGGGTGGGGGGAAGGTTGTACTGGTGAAGTGGGCTGTACTTTTTATGACTGAAACCCAAATACAAAATTGTCTGTAACCATGGTACTTAAATAAAGATATTATTTTTAAAAAACTGAGTTGTGGATATGACCCCAAAACAAACAAAAAAAGTTATCAGTCTCAGTGAACAGACCTTGAATTCTAGTTTTTTCATTATTAAGATGTTTAATGATTTTAAGACATTATCTCTATAATATGGTAAGAGTTATTTGAGGGTATGTGGGAATACACTCAGTGATGGTCAGGATTCACTCCTGGCTGTGCAATCAGGGATAATTCCTGGTGGTACTCAGGGTACCATATGGGATGCCAGAGATTGAACTTATGCAAGGCCTATTTGCTATATGATCTGTCTGGCATTGAGTTCTTATATTTTAAAGATATATATTGAACTACGTATTAATTATGTCTTGCATTTGCTTCATACAGTGAGAGGGGAGAAGGGTTTGGTAGTCAGAGTTGAGTAAAACTGCATAATTGTTGGAGCTGAGTGACAAATATATTTTCTGTTCTCCTTTTGTATATGTTTGAAGTCTTGTCAATAATAGCTTATATTTAACATAGCCAAAATTACGTGTTCAGAAATTAGAAAACTGTATTGGAAATCTGGTTATATATTTTCTTGTTACTTCATCTTATGGTTAGATACTCTGTATGTTTGGTGTTTTATTCCTAGAGATGACTTTCCCTTTTCTGTGTCAGTCATAGGATTATTCTTCCCATATCATAACCACTAAAAATGTCTGGTTGTTGTCCTTCTAGTTAAATATTTTCAAGACAGTATTTTCTTTGAAAAATATGTTCTTCATGTTCTGGGCAGTGGAAGATCATTAAGAAGAGGCAGTGCTGTTTTTGAGGATGAGTTATGGCATACTTGTGCTTATGGCATGCAGAAAATGAATCCTGAACTTCTCCTTGAGAAGGACTTTGGAGATCTATTATTGAAGAGTTTTGGGAATTTGTTTAGAGAAGTGCCCCGACCCTCGGGGCTCAGTTATTCGTGGGTGTGGGGTTGATCCAGCCAGGAAGAGAATGGGGGGGGTGGGGGAGAGAAGGGAGGAGACCAAGTAAAAATGTCTTATCAAGGTCCAAATTTATTATCCAGCAGGCTCTTCTTATATGCAGAAACTTTCAGGGGAGGATGGTAGGCAGGATGGAACAGCCCACGTGACAAACAGCTTTACAAAGAACATCTTGTAATTAATCTCTATAAGCCAGGCATGTAACACTTTGCGTACCTCCTATCTGTACATTCTAGTACAAGAATGGTCTGTTCTTTACTTAGAATTTGCTGAAGTATTAAACTAATGGCCAATGCTTCAGGTCACGTACACATGTCACACAAGAACAATTGTCCTGTTAGACTCCATCTTGGCTCTGGCTCCCCACAGAGAAGAAAAGACTATCATAGACATCCACAACGAGGATAGTACATTCTCTCAGTCTACATTATAGATTTTCTCCATTATTTACTCTCCTTTTTATATGCAGTTTTTTAAAAATATGATAATAGCAACCAGGGGTACAGTACAGCAGGAGACTTGCCTTATTTGTGTCCAACCCAGGTTCAATTCCTGGCACTCTATATGGTTCCTTAGCCCCACCAGGAGTGATCTCTAATGCAGAGCCAGTAGCAAGTCCTGAGTACAACTGGGTGTGGCCTCCAAACCAAAATAGTAACAATAATTTAAGTTTTTTTAAGGACAAGGAAGTAGTCCCCCCCCCTCTCTCTCTCTCTCTCTCTCTCTCTCTCTTTGTCGTTTAGTTTTTGTTTTTAACCGAGTGATACTCAGGGTTTACTCCTGGATTTATACTCAGGAATTATTTCTGTGGTGCTCTGGGACCACATGGGATGCTGAAAATTGAACCTGGGTTGACCAAGTGCAAGACAAACTGTACCATCACTCTGACCCAGAGGTTTTTTTCTTTTAAAACAAAATCTGGTTGAAGCTATGGAAGGTTAATAAATTGAAGTAAAAAGTTTAACCATTTAGTGGTTGGAAAGAGTACAGTATGATGCTTGCCTTACACACACATGACTGGTTCCATTCCTTGTACCCTGCGTGGTCCTCCAAGCCAGACCAGGAGTTATGCCTGAGCACAGAGCACTGCTAAGTGTCCCAAAAGAGTAAACAAAAACTTTTTTTTTTTTTTTTTTTTTGGTTTTTGGGCCACACCTGGTGGTGCTCAGGCGTTACTCCTGGCTGTCTGCTCAGAAATAGCTCCTGGCAGGCACGGGGGACCATATGGGACACCGGGATTCGAACCAACCACCTTTGGTCCTGGATTGGCTGTTTGCAAGGCAAACGCCGCTGGGCTATCTCTCCGGGCCCAACAAAAACTTTTTTTAATAATTTAATAAATTTGCTTATTTTTAAACAGGTAGATTTTTGGAAAGTTAAAAAATATAAAAAATATAATTAAAATATAGAATACAAATTTATAGTTCCAGAAAATGATTGGTTTGAAAAACTAATAAAAAGGGATGAAGCATGTAGCTCCCTTGTAGAGTACTTAAGTGAGGCCCTGAGTTTGATCTCTGGCAGTGGAGGGAAAGAAAAAAAAAAGGGAAAATAAAGAGTAAAACAAGTAATTCATATAGTGTCTTGCTCTTGTTCTTTATTTTTAATTACTTTTGGTGTTTGGGCTACACTCAGCAGTTCTCAAGGCTTACTCTTGGCTATATATTTAGGGATCACTCCTGGTATTGCTTAGGGAATCCGAAGGGTGCTAGGAATCAAACCCAGGTCACTCACATACATACAAGGCAAGTACTCTATCTGTTATACTGTTTCTCTGCCTCTGCTCTGCTCTTTGCTTTGAGGTGTTTTGGGGAGGTTGTTGTTTTTTTGAAACACTCAATAGTGCTCATGGCTTACTCCTAATTCTGTACTCTGACATTGCTCCTGACAGGTGTAAGTGGAACGAACCTATGGGATGTTGGAGTTTCAAATTGGTCTTCCTTGGCACAGCAAGCATTCTAGTTGTACTATCACTTCAGCCACCCACTACTGTTTTTTTGTTTTGTTTTGTTTTTAAGATCATTCTTCACTAAAAGGATTCAGGGCTCTTCACTTATTGTGTGTCTTTGAATACAAAAACAAACAGTCAAAGACAATAGAACTGAAGAGTTGGCTCAAGGAACCAGGCTCGAAGGGGTGGGATGGGGTTTAACGAAAGGGCCTTTGGAATTTTGGTGAAGGGAAGTGAGCACTCTGGTGACAGGCATGGTATTGAAATGATGTGTGTATGCATGCATGCATGAAACTATCATTAACTGTTTCATCAACCATAGTACTTCAATAAAGATTTTTAAAATGCAGTGAAAACTAAAAAACATAAATAAAAGAAATCAGGGCTTCTTAGCATCTTAGAGAAATGGGTGAGCCTAAATCTGGTACCGGAAATACGAAATTAATCTGGACTATCTTTTAGTTTCAGAAAAAAATGCTGAAAACAAATAAGAATGTAGCAGTTAAAGAATATAGCAAAACAAATAAGAATGTAGCAGTTAAAGAATATAGCAATTCAGTTTATAACAAAAACCTAAATTTATTATGAAAATAAAGTAGGTGCCAGGTATGTAGTTGAGTGGTAGGCTAGCATCTGCCTTGCGTGTGAGGATCTGATTTTGGGAAAGAAAGGGGACAAAGTAAAATTAAATATCAGAAAGCTCGAAGCTTGCCTTGAGCAGATTTAAAACATACAGAAGCTGAAAAGGAAAATAGAAAAGCAAAATTCAGTACTAAGAATTACAAGATGTTAGATAATTAGCAGTATGCTGTAGTAATGGGGAAGTGCTAGAAGTTATTGATGAGGAAAATCCTCAGGTTCATCCTGAGGCTAATTTTCTCTGGGAATTAAGTTTCTGCTATGGAATTTCTGCTTGACTACAATGAAACTAGAGTCATGAGCCTGCTTATTACTTTTTTGATTCTTTATTAAGCGGCAGTCTTATTTATTTATTTATTTTGGTTTTTGGGTCACACCTGGCAGTGCTCGGGTTACTTCTGGCTCTACGCTCAGAAATCGCTCCTGGCGGGCTCAGGAGGACCATATGGGATTCGAACCACTGTCCTTCTACATGCAAGGCAAACGCCCTACATCCATGCTATTTCTCCAGCCCCAGGCAGTCTTATTTTTAAAGCCACCTTTTCTTTTTCATCCTCACCTGCCACTCAAAGCTGTTCTTTTTAGTGGTCGGACCTTCTTAGATCCTTAGAAGCACACACATTGTGTCTATTTAGTAATGAGCACTGACTATGTGACTAGTATTATGCCACATCTTGCTCAAAAGATGAAAAACAGCCTAATTTTTGGAGTCAAAATCTACTAAAATAACTGTTATTCTTTTTTTGTTATATTTTGAGCAGCCAACAAAACAATAAAATGAGGACATTTCTTATTTTTAGGTGCAAATATTCTGAGAGATTCAACAGGTAATGTCAAGCTTGGAGATTTTGGAGCCAGCAAGAGACTGCAAACCATATGCCTTTCAGGGACAGGAATGAAGTCTGTCACCGGCACACCATATTGGATGAGCCCTGAAGTAATTAGTGGAGAAGGTTATGGTAGAAAAGCAGATATCTGGTAGGTATTGTTGACAGACTTCTCTAAAAATATGCCTTTTTTTTTTTTTTTGGTTTGTGGGGCACACCTGGTGACGCTCAGGGGTTACTCCCGGCTGTGTGTTCAGAAATCAGTCCTGGCTTGGGGGACCATATAGTACACTGTGGATTGAACCCAGGTCCGTCCTGGGTCTGCAGCGTGCAAGGCAAATGCCCTACCGCTGCGCTATCATTCCGGCCCCCCAAAACAACGTTTTCTTAAGAATTTTCACCCTGCTAGAATTTAGTTATATATAATAATTAAATAAATTAAATTATTTAAATAAATAAATACAAGAATTAAATTATGTTTCATACAGTTAAAATATAATATGGGTGGAGCTATAGAGAGCACAAAGGATAGGGCCTTGTACACAGCTGACTGAGTTCAAGTCTTATCACCACATATGGTCCCCTGAACATCACCTGGTGTAGCCAAAAAAAAAAAAAAAGAAAAGAAAAGAAAAACAGGATTATAGAATTAATATTTTAATTATGCCTCTTTGAGAGTTAAAGTGGATAAATACAATTCTTAAACTGACTTAAAGTCTTTAGGAAGGATTTAGTCTAAAGTAAACTTCGGATTAGATTGCTATTTTTATTTTCCAGAAGTAATTAATTTTTACTGCTAGTTTTTTATAATTTAGTTTTAAATTTTTGTTTAACAGGTTAGGACATTCAGTGGCTATTTTATTCTTGTTTTTAAGAGCAATTTTAGATTGCTAGTTTCTAAGATGATAAGTAATAAAATTTAAAAATTATATTTGGGCCCTACTGATAGCGCAGTGGGTAGGGCATTTGGCTTGCATGTGGTTGACCCAGATTCAATCTACAGCATCCCATATGGTCCCCCAAGCCTGCCAGGAGTGATTTCTGAGCAAAGAGGTAGGAGTAACTCCTGAGCACTGCCGAATGTGGCCCCAAAACAAAAACAAAATTTATATGTGATGTCAGAATTATATGAAGCAGAATTGGTGAATAATGTTCTTGTCTAACCATTTGAGTCCATCCTTAAATATGATATGTATTAATTGATTTGTACCAAAACTAATATAATTTTTTATGAAACTTTGAAATTGAAATATTTAAATATGTGGTTTTGTTTCTCTTTGTAGTTTATATATTTTCATGAAAACACTAATATTTTTTTTTCTTTTTAGGAGTGTGGGGTGTACTGTGGTAGAAATGCTAACTGAAAAGCCTCCTTGGGCAGAATTTGAAGCAATGGCTGCCATCTTTAAGATTGCCACTCAGCCAACAAACCCAAAGCTGCCACCTCATGTCTCAGACTATACTCGGGATTTCCTCAAACGGATCTTTATAGAGGCCAAACTGAGACCTTCAGCCGATGAACTCTTAAGGCACATGTTTGTGCATTATCACTAGCAGCCAGTAACCTCTTCTGTGCCTCTACTCAGCTCCCATCTATTCATTCACCTTCTCTCTGACTGCACTTTTCTTTTTTATAAAAAGAGAGATGGGGAGAAAAAATAGACAAGAGGGAAAGTATTTCTCTTGATTCTTTGTTAAATTTGTTTAATAATAATAATAATAACCTAAATTTTTTATATTTAATCCTTTTTTCCTTTAAAGAACTTGAAACTTTTTTTTTAATTTTTATAATGTACTGATGTGGTTCAGAGAGATAAAGCACTTTAGTACAGTCACTCTTTGTAGTATAAACAAATCATTTGGAATACCTAAAGATTGTATAGCGTCTTTCCCTGTAGCACAACAGATTGGTGGTAAAGGGGAGACATGGAAAACAAGGAGAAATGGTGTATAATTTGTAGTTTTTAGTGATAGTATTTAAAGTACATCCTCATCTGTGGGGTTGAGCCCTAAACTTGAGTTTAGGATAGGTACTCAACTTAAAGAATATAGGTTCATTCTTTTATCTATATTCTTTAGATCTTAACCTGTCTACCAAGCTTTTAGCTCAGTAGGAATCTTGATAGAAAATATAAATCTTTAAGAGGTATGTTTGTTAATCCTACAGTATAATAAACAAATACACTATAATAGATCCATGGTACTGGAATCTGTAAACCTTGAGGGATAGTTTTCTGCTTTAAAAACATTCATTACTTTATTGTAAAGCAGATCAGTTAACGATGAATCCAATTTAAAATTCAAAGATGATTGCGCTAATATATAAGCAGTGAAAGAGACCACATTTTTTACTCTAAAAAAGCAAAAAGTGGGGAAAATAAAGAACCAAGTATTAGTATGTTTTAAATTATGTTCTGTACATGAGGCAGGATTTCTCAAAATGAAGGGAAAAGAGATGTTACAAGAATCATGTATACTGTCTTACTATTTTGTGGCTCCCTATTCCCTGTAGATAACATTCTCTTAGAACTAAGAATATAATCCAAAGTACCCGTTTATAAAGTTAATTCATCAGATAAAACCCTTATTCTTAAGAACAGACAACATCGTTTTTTAAGGGCAGTCTAGGGATAGTTTCACTTGGCAATACCTGGAGACATTTTGTTTGTCACAGCTAGGAGGATGTTGTTACTGGGAGTCTGGGGGGATGGAGACAAGATGCTGCTAAAAAGCTACAATATATATAGTTCTCTTTCTCTCTCCCAAAGAACTATTTTACCCAAAATGTCAAAAGTGCCAAAATTGAAAATTCCTGATGTAATTCCAGCCCCCAACTTGCTTTAAAAAGCAAGTTCCTAGCAAAATTAAATTTCAGGCAGAAAGTGAGGTAATCAAAGTGAAGGTTTTACATGAGCAGACACCTATTACTTCAAGGGTGTATGAATGATCTCAACTAGACAACAGATAACACACACTCCTTTCTTACCCAGCTGCAGTCATTTCTAGTTTAGAAACAAAATGAATTTAAACAAATGGAGCCTGTTAAAGTCAATCTTCTGTCTAGTATTTCCTCAAGAGTTAATTCACAATTACAGAAAGGGATATCAAAAGTATTAACTACTTTATAGGAAGTTTAAAACTGCCAGGTATTTCTATTAATGATGTATTCATTACCAGCTAGGAAATTAAACAAAGGGAAGTGTCTGGAAAGTCCCACTCCTGTGGAATCTCCAGTGAAATCATGCTACCAAAAACACGAATGATAGCAGTAATTGGGCCACTTGCAGTTTTTTTTTTTTCAGCTTATTAATGCAAGTGCTAAGTACTTTATTTTTAAAGGTCTACAAATTAGTAGTCTTCCTGAAGGCCCTAAACGTGATGCCTTTCATGAGACTCTTACGGCATTTGAAATATTTATTTTCTGCTAAAAGGTATGCTCTTTTAGGGACTCTTTAAAAATGCTTGTTTCTTAAGTTAGATAGGTCTTGGTTTACTGTATCAAGGTCCTATCTGGCGTTCCCTGTAGGAATATTTGAAATTCCACTAAGCTTGTTTGAGAAGTAAAAGGACAAATTAGTTAAAGCTTCTCCCATACCTTTATAATTAAATGAAGTAGCTGGCAAGGGAGGATCTGAATTAGTGTGGCCTCCCCCGCCCAAATTAACAGCCAAATCTTGTGCTGTACACCTAGTTCCCAAAGGTGTGGATCTATTATAATTTGTTTTTATTATAATTCTTTTATTGATCGTGTGCATCTCTTCTACTTGAGCAAGATCATGTTGTGTGGGCCAAATGGGCTTTATGTTTCTTTGCCTTGTGTGGTTGTGATTCCCTTTTGGCTTATTTTTGGTCTGTCAGGGTAACCATCAATGCAAAATCTAAAACAGTGCTCTTTCGAGAGAAATCTTGAGAAGACTGAAACTTAAAGCAAGATTGTTTGCTTGTTCAGTCTTTGTTTTCCTTTTCTAAATACTATAGAAAATAAAATCATTTGAAAAGAAATTACCATTTTAACATTGCTACAGAAGACCTTTGTTTTATATGAAAAATATTATTAGCTATGGGAAAGTATTCTTTATGTAAAGAATTAAAAATAGATTCATAGTTTACAGAGTTATATAAATGAGGTGTTTATTTCAAACAAGTTGTGAAGGTACCAAAAAACTCAATAAAATTTAATATATTTAAAAATTACAAGAATAAAAAACTTGACATGGGGTGGGGTATGGAAGACCAAAAGTAAATTTCAAAAAGAAAATTTTGAGAAAAACACTTTTTAGGAGCAAAATTAAGTAAAAAGCTCCATTTTCTTCTTTCTAGTAATGGTATGGATCAACAAACAAAATTTGAACTTTTTAATGATTCTAAACGTGTTTTGTTTTTTAAATGCACAACTGATTCTACTATACTGTAATGTTTCTTTGCTGAGGCTGAAAAATGGCCAGACTGCTGATTTTGTGCCTTTAAAATGCATTCTGCTTTGATAGTGGCAGACTTTGGTGCTGGAGAAGATTCCCTAGCAGTCTTATATGTGCTTTTCAGGAACTGTCTTTTTTACTTAGACCTTGAGAAATTCAATGGCATGACTTAGGCTTGGACCAATGTAAGATCTTTTACTTTACAAAGCATATTGAATAAAAGGGTTGAATAATATGACTGAAAATTTTGATAGTTGGTAATTCTTTAAAATTTATTTAAAAATATGTAGGCGTAAATGTTCAGTATGACAAAAAAATTAACTTCATTTATAAAACATGCATCCAACTTGAAATTACTATAGATGTCAAGGTACAATCAATCTTACATAATTTTTGTAAGAGATTGAAATGTTAGTACACACATACTGAATGCTAAAAAATAATTAAAACTTAATTCAGGGGCTGGAGAGATAGCATGGAGGTAATGTGTTTGCCTTGCATGCAGAAGGACGGTGGTTCAAATCCCGGCATCCCATATGGTCGCCCTAGCCTTCCAGGAGCTATTTCTGAGCGGAGAGCCAGGAGTAAGCCCTGAGTGCTGCCAGGTGTGATTCAGAAACAAACAAAAAAACCAACAGCGTATATTGAATTTGCTTTAGATTGAGATTATTTATCTTATTGCCGACCGAAGCTACATTAAAAAAGATGAAATTATTTAGAGTGGCTTTTGTTTGCTTCAGCCTTTACTTTCTGAAGTGTTTTTTAGAAGATATTTGAAATCACTGAAAAAAAGTTAATAGCTTATAGAGATGACCAACCGAAAACCTTGGACCACAGTAAGTTTTGTGCCAATAATTTCATTTGGGGTCTAAGGACCAATAGTTTGACATAAGTGACCTGGTGTCAATCAAGTATAGGAATGTAATTTTTTAATAGGGTATGTCTTTTATTTGCTTATCACTAATTGTGGCTTATTATATAAGGTACTAAATTAAACTATCTTTAAGGAAGTTGCAATCTAGACAGAAACCTAAGCAGCTAGTTAGGAAGTAAGGGGAAAACAATTTGACATAATAATCAGCTTACAAACCAAATTGTCATTGTTAATAGAAATTAAAGCATCCCCTAATTGGAGTACCCCCATAGGTTAGAATGTCTTTCACTCTTTTTCTCTCAGGACTCTTACAAAATCCAGCCTCTGCTCAAATAGTTCATTAATTGTAGGGAGGGGAGGCTTTTTTCCCTGATGTTTCTTTTCTATTGGTCCTAATTGTTGAAATAATCCAAACATGATAGACATTAAATTCTCAATAGAATTATTTATGCTAAAATTAGGACAGTTCTTCAGACCTTACTTATCATTAAGTTGGACTTTTATTGAAACTGTAATGTTCATACTTTAATTGTAAATGAGTTAAATATTAACAAAAAGAAATTTGTTGATTTTTGGTAGTGCCTTTTTCTCTGTATGCCTTAATTTTATTTTATAATAATAATCATATTTCCTGCCAAAATGAAGAACTTTCCCAAATCAGTAAACTTCAAGAGTTTCTTTGGCCTTAGACATTTGTGTATTGGCCCTTAAACATTTCTTAATGCCTGCTTCCTCCACTTACTCTTTTCTACCTCCTTTTTTTCTTTGTGTTAGAAGAGAAACACTAGCGTTAGTCTATAATAGACACATTGCAGTCTCCAATAGATATGATTTCCTAAGATTAAGCCTAAGAAAGAGGTATTCTAATTTTGAAGAGACGTAGAAAATTGTTTTCCATATTGATTACTTGATTTTCATCACTTTGGCTTTGTCCAAATTCTTTGTATATTCAGTAATGATCTTTGAGATTCAGTAACAATCTTCTTAGCTGAACTGGAGCGGTTGTCTTTGCCCTAAAGAAGTTGTTTAAGTGATGTATAAAGGTTAAAACAATGAGATTTAGGGCCTAGAGTAAAAAATAAATCCAGGGATAGCAAATTCTAATCCTTACTTTCTAACTAACATTTTGACTAAAACTCTAGTTTGCTTTTCTGTGAATTGTGTGTTGTGTGTGTGTGTGTATGTGTGTGTATTTGTGTGTAGTTGGGGCAGGGGTGGGAAAGAAGGAAAGATATGAATGTTCAATTAGATTAGGCTGTTATTGCAAGAACACCTCAAATGTGTGTGACCTGCTGATGATGGATGCATATTGTCATCCTCAGGTAGGATGCTAGCACATTTTCCACAAGTAGTTAGTACAAAGGATTGTTTAATAAAGGTATTTATTGTAAATTGCCAAGCTCTTGGTTGCTAAAAGTAGATTAAAATTGAACTTGTATGTGTGTACAATAGTGAGATTATATATAATTCTTAAGTAAAAAGTAATTGATTTTGCATAGTTCATGAATTCTTTGGAATAGAAATTCTATCAGACATTATTCAAATAAGATTCTTTAGCTTATCAAGTGTTCTGAAGGAAAATGTCTCAACCTCTTTTTGGTTGCTTGGGAAGGCATGCTGTGAAGCCATTGTTCCTTCTTCATAGTTGTCTTTAGCTTTTCTTTGATTTCTACCACAATCTGGGCAGGATACCACAATAGATACAGGGAATATCAGGGCCAGCTTCTCTCCTTACTTGCTTCTCAGAGCTATTGCTAGTCTGAGCTAGAGAATCTTTTCTAAATGATAGTCATATACAGCTTCAGAAAATTGAGAGATGCATCATAGCTGTAGTAACAAAACTTTATCTGTTGCCTGTGTACAGTCTCATGTACTTATTCATATTTCCACAAACATGCATTTAATTTGATAGTTATAGGTTGTTTTTTGTTAATAATAGGAAAGGCATTAAATCATTGACTACTGTTATTCCCTATGCCTGATGACTTCTCCTTTATATTCTCAACCTGTATTATCAGAATATCTTTAAACCAAAGCTTTTATAGTCCTTGCACATGTAGCTAAAATGATTAGCACTGTTACTTCTGCCCACCTATATGCTAATAGTGTAAACTTTATAAAACAAGACTAGTGGAATTTGTGGCTCAATCTATCCTTCAAGTAAAAGGACAGGTGCTCAGTGTTCACACTTAGAAAATACAGAATTTACTTCAACTGTACAAAATTATATAAACATAGAAAACTTGAGCTTGTACAGGTGCCAATCTTTGTAAAGTCACTTGACAGTAAATGCATGGAAATATGCCTCAGATTGGTGGTGTACTTTCTTCCTAGTGTCTTAATAGTTTTGAATTTGGTTTGTCTTTAGGGACATTGGGGAAAGCTATGAAAAAAAAAAAAAAAGACATGAACTGACTTGTACCATAACATTGGCATGTAAGGAAGAGTCAATTCTCCAGAATGCATGCAAAATTTCTTTCCAAATGAGAAATTTCTGCATCCCTTACTACCCTTGCTGACAGTAAAGTGTATGACTATACTGAAAAGTACTTTTATGTTGATTTATTTATATTTTTAGAATTTATTTTTAAGAACATATGTAATTTGAGGTGATTTTTGGTGTTAGCATTACTTGGATGTAGATACTTTGCATCCAAAATGGACTTGACATTTTCCTATTTTCCAGAAATGTTTTTCTACCTGGAATAAGAAAACTAGTGAAACATTTGAGCTGGAATGACTTAATGGGCAGAAGAAAGTGGGCCAAAACCTTACAAATGTACCCTGTTCAACAAAAAAGTACAGTGTCTGAGGATAATACTTCTTTAAAAACAAGCAGTTGTTTATTATACTATATTAATTAGAAAGTTAAAAGTTTACATTTTTTCTATTGCTGTTAGTTTTAAAATTGTTACCCTGCATTCTGAACTATTATAAAAATACCAAAAATGCTTTTTGACATCTCTTACGTTTCACATGGTTCTTTTTATGCAGATATCATTGTATATAAAAATAGTTTAATAAATAAGTTTGATAAGTTAAATAAGTTGAAAATAAACTTTTAATTGTTCAAACTCTGAATATCAACTTGTAAATTTACCTTCTAGTCTAATGTATATTTTAAAGTATAGGCATTCTCTATATCTATTAGGTTCTCTGTAGACATTTTAAATCTCAGTTGAATGTTGAGAAGTTTATAATTGTGTACAAAGATTTTTTTTCCTATCAAGGCTGAATTTTTTGCACAGTTTTTTGAAATGTTTGATTTGTACACTGATTTACTACTCTGACCAATAATTGTTTATGAGTGTATGAGTGTCATGAATGCGTGCATTGAACTACTGTCTGTGTCTCTATTTTAACTTCTCTTAATATGTAGCCATCGGTAGCTTTACTACTATTATTGACTTAAATGGATTTTCTTGCTTTTACAAAGTATACTTATCTATGGTTCTATCTTTGTTGAAGAACTCAGGAGTTCAACATCACTTTTGATTTTATATGTATTCTAAAATCCATGACTAAGTTGAAAGTATGCTTGTCATTCTGCGTATCAGGGGCTGTATGTGTATGGAGATGTCTTTTTCTGTTTGTTGGCACATGTATATATCCCAGTAATTTCGTATTTTAATTTCATTTCTACATTTTTATGAACTTGTTTTATAAGGGTACTGTTTAGTTAGAATAAATATATATTAAAGCTTTCTGAGAGATTATTTAGTATATGAATATATTTTCAGCTGGCTGATCAAAATACTTTTTTAATTTTTTAACCATTCAAACATATTTGTATTTCCAGAATTGGATGCAAATTTTCAAATACATTGAACCTCTTTTGAGAATCCTATGAAATGAAAGGAAAAAGAAAAAAGATTATAAACTTTAGCAAATATATATTGTCTAATCTAAACGGCCATTGAATTCTCAGCTATGAAAAATGTGTGAAACTAAATTGTCTTGAGATGTCAAGAAACTAAATTGTCTTGAGGAGATGTCAAGATTTTTATATCTCCAATTGCTGTTGGCTTGTCCTACTGTTTTTTTCTAATATATTTTAAAATTCTTCCCCCAAAGAATTCAGCTTTCAGTTTTTCTCTTAGTGACAAGGTCTAGCCATACTTATGAAACAACAGATAGACACATGATTCTCTATAATTGACTATAAGTTGGTTAAGAAATGTCCAAACATAGGGGCTGGAGAGATAGTACAGCAAGCAGGGATCTTGCCATGCACATGGCCAACTTGGGTTCGATCCCTAGCACCCCATATGGTCTCCTGTACATAGCCAGGAGTAACCACTGAGCATTGCCAAGTGTGACCCAAACAAACAAATGTGCAAATGTAGATTCTTGTGTCTTTCTACTGTACTGTGTGTTTTAAGTAATGCAGTAAATGAATTGGAATTTAAATTTCCAAACTGACAATGATATTGTACTTAACAGAAATATTGTTTTAATGCGGTACTGCATAAAATTGCTTGTATTTGGAAGAAAGTCCACTGTTGAAGCTGAATGTCATTAAGCTTAGTGTTACAAGGAGCCGTATGATTAGAAAAACCTACCAGAAGCCAGATGCAGTGTGGTACATGCCACATTTCATGCACACTTTGACTTTGTGTTGTTCATTCAAAATTTTGCTTGTAAAAATGTATAAAATTTCTGAGTATTACTTTTTCTATGTATTGGGTTTTTTTCTTTGCTGGTAAATAGCTTTTTTAAATTTAATGTAAAAGAAACCATGTTTATATTTTATTAGTGATCAATTACTTTGTTTATATGGAAATTTGTATATTGTTGGCACACATCTTTGTTTAGATTTATTGTGCATGAAGGCTTGCAATAATTAGCACAATGAAAATTGCTTTTTCTTACATGTTAGTCCATTTTGGGGGAGATTGTGGTGCAAAGGTTTACATGTAAACCTCATGGACTATGGAATGAACATATGTGGATGGCACTTTGAGTGTGAATAAAGCTGATATTTATTTCCACTGTGAATTCCTTGTCCAGTTCTGTTCTTGACATAGTATGTTTTCAGTTATTTATTTATTTATTTGGGGTTTTTTTTTGGGTTACACCGGCGTTGCTCAGGGGTTACTCCTGGCTGTCTGCTCAGAAATAACTCCTGGCAGGCACGGGGGACCATATGGGACACCGGGATTCGAACCAACCACCTTTGGTCCTGGATCGGCTGCTTGCAAGGCAAACGCCGCTGTGCTATCTCTCCGGGCCCATGTTTTCAGTTATTTTGCCTGAGTTGATAATTTCTTAGACACCAATCACAGACTAAGTATATTGTATATACATCTAGAATAAAAGAAGTATAAAATGCTCTGCTCTGAGGGCTGGAAGGTGCAGCCCTTCACTTCATGAAGCTCAACCACATAGAGTGATGAGTGCAGTTAGAGAAATAACTACACTGAGATCTATCCTAACAATGTGAATGAATGAGGGAAGTAGAAAGCCTGTCTCGAGTACAGGTGTGGGTGGGGTGGGGAGGAGGGAGATCTGGGAAATTGGTGGTGGGAATCCTGCACTGGTGAAGGGGGTGTTTTTTACATGACTGTAATCATAAAACTACAATCATATTTGTAATCACAGTGTTTAAATAAAGATAATTTAACAATAAAAGAAAGAAAAGAATTCTAAAAAAAGTGTTCTTCTCTGGGCCAGGAGATAGCTCAAAGTGCTGAAATACATGCTGTGCACAAGGAAGGCCAGGCTAATACCCAGAACTGCATTGTCTCCAAGTACTAAGATGGAAATAATTCCTGAATACTGCTAATGTTGCCCCAGACCAAAACATTTTCTACCTAACAAGCTCTGGTTTATTTTTCTGGACTACTTGATTACCCAAATTAGATATTAATTGGGATTTAAAAATTTACAATAGCCAGAATCTGGTAACAACTCAGATGCCCAACAACAGATGAGTGGTACATATACACAATAGAATACTATACAGTTGTCAGGAAAAATGAAGTCATGAATTTTCCTATACTTGGATGGACATGGAAACTATTATGCTGAGTGATATGAGCCAGACGGAAAGAGATAGATACCAAATAATCTCAATTATCTGTGGGATTTAAGAAAAATAAAATATAGTATGGTAATAATGACCAGAGTCGATAGAGAGGAGGTTTGAAAGATCTAGCCCATGATATAAAGCTTACCACTGTGGTGAGCACAGTTAAATAGTTAAATAACTACATCAATAACTATCATCATAATGGTAATAAGTGAGAGAAATAGAATGCCTGTCTCTAAGACAGGAAGGGGGGGTGATGGGAGAGGGAAATGGGGAACATTGGTGATGGGAAGTTTACACTGGTGGGGGGGGTGTACTTTTTTTTTTTTTTTTTTTTGTGGTTTTTGGGTCACACCCGGCAGTGCTCAGGGGTTACTCCTGGCTCCATGCTCAGAAATTGCTCCTGGCAGGCACAGGGGACCATATGGGACGCTGGGATTCGAACCGATGACCTCTTGCATGAAAGGCAAACGCTTTACCTCCATGCTATCTCTCCAGCCCCGGGGGGGTGTACTTTTAATGACTGAAACCCAACTACAAACATGTTTGTAACCGTGGTGCTTAAAGATATTAAAAATAATCAAAGTAGGGGCTGGTGAGGTGGCGCTAGAGGTAAGTGCTAGCCAAGGAAGGACCTCAGTTCGATCCCCCGGCGTCCCATATGGTCCCCCCAAGCCAGGGCAATTTCTGAACACTTAGCCAGGAGTAACCTCTGAGCATCAAACAGGTGTGGCCTGAAAATCAAAAAAAAAAAAAAAAAGTTAAGCCTACAGCAGGTAGGGTGCTTTGTCTTACTTGTCACCAATCCATGTTCAATTCCCAGTCCCACTTTTGGTCCCCTGAACTGGGCCAAAAGTGCAGAGCCAGGAGTAAACCCTGAACATTGCTGGGTACGACCATCAAACAAAAGAAAAAAAAAATACTAATGTCAGAGTATAAGAATGGAGATTGCCACACTGTTCAAGATGATTTCATATCAATAGACAGCAATTTTGCATTATAAGCCAAAAAACCTTAGAATAGAAAGCTAGAATTAGTCCTAGCTGATTGCTATGTATTAAGATTATCTTATTTCCAAGCCAAATCTCAACAAAAGAGACTATTACAAGTAATTCCACAAATGTAGCTATGACAAATTTATTTTCTCCACATGGGAGGAATCTATAAGTCCCAAATGAAGGTATCTGCCATGCTTACTTTGAAACCTGCAGAAGGGATAGCCTTTATCTCTCCCTACTTTTTGGTATCTTCATGGGTCTCCTTTAGTGGCAATATAATGACAAAGTATCCCTCCTATCTCTAGATCAGGGGTCTCAAAATCGCGGCCCTCCATACAACATTTTTTGGCCCGTGGCCGGCCTTTAAATATCACAGTATTCGCAAGTATTCATTTACCGAATAATCTAAATAAAAATCGCATTAGTAAGAAAAAGATAGCATTAAACATTTGCATACCCCAAGCAATTCCGTTCGGGGTATGCAAATGTTTAATGCGATTTTTTGAGATTTTTTTCTTACTAATGCGATTTTTTATTGTGAATATTTGGTAAGTGAATAATCGCGAATACTTTGTGCCTAGCGCAGACATCATTTCCCTGCTCCTGCCCACTGTCCCTGGCATTATCGGAGGCCGAAGGGAGAGAAGGAAGAGAAGGGAGAGAAGTTTATTACAGAATTAGATTTTGTCATACCTTCATCATGACTTCATCAAAGCCTGCAGTGAAGAGAAAGATTGATGACGAGCACAGACTATTTCAGGAAAAGTGGGAGAAGCAGTATTTCTTTGTTGAGCACAGGGACATCCCCACATGTCTTATTTGCTCAGAGAAAGTTGCAGTGCACAAGGAATATAACTTGAAATGCCATTATTCAACTAAATATGCTGGGGAATGTGCAAAATATCAAGGAAATGAGAGAGCCAAGCGGGTTGCCAGTCTTAAAGCATGTCTAATGAGGCAACAAGATTTCTTCAAGAAAGCAACCAAAGAGAATGTTGCATCAATCGAAGCTAGTTACATGGTTAGTGATGTGATTGCTAAGGCAGGGAAACCATTCACAGAAGGAGAGTTTGTTAAACAAACAAACAAAAAAATGCATGTTACAGGCTGCAAATATTATCTGTCCGGAAAAGAAAGGTCAGTTTAGCAAAATCAGCCTTTCTGCCAACACTGTGGCAGAGCGCATTTCTGACATGTCAAGTGACTTTTATCATCAACTGTGTGAGAAGGCCAAATGTTTTGATTCATACTCAGTTGCTCTTGACGAGGGCACAGATATAACAGACACTGCGCAGCTCACAATTTATGTCTGTGGTGTTGATTGCAATTTTGAATTGACAGAGGAGCTGCTCACAATAATTCCAATGCATGGCCAGACCACCACTAATGAGATATTTCGGCATCTGTGTGATCCATTGAGAATGCAGGTTTACCATGGAAGAGGTTTGTTGGAATAATAACCGATGACAGGGAGGAAAAATGGACTGGTGGCACTTGTTCAAAAAAAAACTTGAAGAGGAGGGTGTAGAGAAGGCCATTGCTCTTCACTGCATTATCCATCAGCAGGCCCTTTGCAGTAAATGCCTGCCGTGTGACAATGTGATGTCTGTTGTTGTGAAATGCATCAACCAAATCAGATCCAGGGGCTTAAAGCACAGGAGGTTCCGTGCTTTTTTTTTTTTTAAGAGGAAATGGAGTCAGAATATGGAGATGTGCTCTATTTCACCGAGGTACGTTGGCTCAGCAGGGGAAATGTCCTGAAAAGATTTTTGAGTTGAGAGAAGAAGTGAAAGCCTTCATGGAGAAGAATGGGAATGCTGTTTCTGAGTTGAGTGATCACAAATGGCTCATGGACTTAGCTTTTCTTGTTGACATCACACATAAGCTGAATGTACTAAACAAGATGTTATAAGGCCTGGGTCAGCTTATCAGTGCTGCCTATGACAACGTGAGAGCATTCTCCACAAAACTTGTGTTATGGAAATCCCAGCTCTCTCAGACAAACCTTTGCCATTTCCCAGCATGCAAGGAACGTGTGGATGCAGGCATACCATTCAGTGGTGAGAAATATGTTGATGCTATTTTTAATCTAGAGAAGGAATTTGATCACAGATTTGCAGACTTCAAAAAGCATAGAGCCACTTTCCAAATTTTTGTGGACCCCTTTTCCTTTGATGTGCAAGATGCCCCTTCTGTGCTTCAAATGGAGCTCATTGACCTGCAATGCAACTCTGATCTCAAAGCCAAGTTCAGGGAGATTAGTGGAAAAGCAGACATGCATGGGCAATTTTTGAGAAAATTGCCCCCCAGCTTCCCTGAGCTTTCCCAAATGTTCAAGCGCACCATGTGCCTTTTTGGGAGCACATATTTGTGTGAAAAGTTATTCTCCACATTGAACTTCAATAAGTCAAAGTAAAGGTCTAGACTTAATGATCATCTTCAAGCCATACTGAGGGTCTCAACTGCTTCCTTTCTAAAGCCAAATGTGGTTCAGATTTGTGAGAAGAAGTGCTGTCAAGTCTGGCAGCAAGGAATAGGCAAAAGATGCCATGTTCAGAACTGTTCATGATCTTCACTCAATATTCTATTCATGTTCAGAAGAAATAATTAACACTGTTAATAATGACATTTGAGGACTTTTTTTTGTGGAATCCCTTATGTGGCCCTGCCTCACCCCAACTTTGCCACCTGCAGCTCCCAGGTAAATTGAGTTTGAGACCCCTGTTCTAGATAGTATTCTTGTGTCCTTTATGACCCTTTGTTTTGGGTGCACTCCAGTGGTGATGGGGGGGACCATAGATTTTCTAAATTAGGGTCACAAGCAAGGCAAGCACCTTAATCCCTGTCCTATCTTTGGCCACCGTTTCTTTCTCTTTTTTTTTTATTTGAATCAGGACAACAGTCATAATGCACCTTAATGATCTTGTTTCCTCTTGTTTTAACTTGATTACTTCTAAAGAGGCTGCTTCCAAGGAATAGTCTGAAATTCTGAGGTTAGGTTTTCAAAAATAGCTTTTTTGGGGGGAGGAACATAGATCCATTCATTGGTCAGCCCTTCCCACTCTAAAACTTCATGTCCTTGTGGGCAAAAAGGATTTCTTCTCTGTTTCCTCCAAAGTTTTAATCATTACAATATCAACTCTAAGTTTAATATCTCCTCTAAACATATCATCCAAATCATTTATGCATAAGGCTAAGGATGTAATTGATACCAGAAAAATTCCTTTCTATCTGTGAATCTTTTTTTAACCTGTAAATCTTTAAAATCAAGACTATTTGCTTCCATAGTACAATGGAGAATAGGAAAAGGATATATATTTCTATTCCAGAAGAGGGAAATCATTCTTAAGTTGATTCCACAGCATTAACAGATGATCATTTCCTCCACCTTGAAAAGTAAAAACTCACTTTGAATTTTTACTACCTTTTTGACTCTTCATCATTGGTATGCTCAGTTTGAAAAATGAATGAAAACAGGACAATACCAACGGAAGACTATGAAATATTCACAGGCCCATTAAAATTTTTTTTCTAGGGGGCCGGAGAAATAGCATGGAGGTAGGGCATTTGCTTTGCATGCAGAAGGATGGTGGTTTGAATCCCGGCATTCCATATGGTCCATGAGCCTGCCAGGAGCGATTTCTGAGCATAAAGCCAGGAGTAACCCCTGAATGCTGCCAGGTGTGACCCAAAAACAAAAACAAAACAAAAAACATTTTCTAGTCTCCTGAACTTCAAGACCTATATCCAACTACCTCCCAGATACTTTGTTTAATATGTCAGTAATATGAGCTGGATTGAGCCCTTCCTACAATTTTTGTTGTGATGGAGCTGGGACTTTAATCCAGAACTTCACACATGTGAGACTATATTTCACCACTGAACCACATTCCTGGTTCCAAATTGTAATGTAAAAACTCTAATGACTAATGTGACTATGTGTGTAGAGCACATGAAGAATTGACAAAGATTGAGTGGATGGGCACTAGCCTGCAAGGCTGATGCCCTTATCTGAAAGAAACAAGAGTTGTCTGTCCTTCCTTCATCCTCCAAAAGAGAGAAAGACTTGAAGATGGCCATTCTGACCTTGACTGCATTGCATCCTGACCAGACTCCAGAATTATTATGGAAACTTTTTGTGGTTTAAGTAAAACAGTCTATGGGACTTTGTTATAACATTGAATCACTAATACAGCTACTCATTTCAATGTCCTTCAGAGCTATTCCTTGGTTATACATTTTTATAGTTGCTCAGAAAATTGTTGAAGTTCTCCTTAACTCATCTCTCTTCATATTCAGTGATTCAGCAAAACATTCTGTCTCCAAAATATAAAGAATGGAACAGTTCTTCAGCTTCACCCTATCATCCTGGTGAGGTTAGTGATTTCTCACAAAATCAAGACCTTCCAAAACTTCCCTTGACCTTGTAACGTCTGCCTTCACACAATAGATGGTGTGGTTATTCCATTTTTGTTTAATTTTGGGGCCACACCTGGCTGTTCACTAACAAATCACCCCCTAGAGGTCCGGGGGACAATATGGAATGCCAGGATTGAACATGGGTCAGTCATGTGCAAAGCAAGTTCCTTAACCACTGTGCACTCCAATCCTAGTGTGGTTATTCTTTATCAAATTGTCGTTTTTCTACTTGAAATTAGTTTCCCATATCACAAGAATTTTTTTTTCATATTTTTTTGCGGGAGGGGGGGCTCACTCCTGATAGCACTCAGGATTCTTCCTGGCTCTACACTCAGAAATAGTTCCTGGTAGACTCAAGGGACCATATGGGATGCCGGGAATTTTACTTGGGCCCATCCTGGGTCAGCTGCGTGCAAGGCAAATGCCCTACCACTGTGCTACCACTTTGGTCCCAACAATAATGTTTTTTGTACTGACCAAAATTTTGGACCTACATTAGTGGTTCTCAAACTTGTACAGCATCTTCTTTACAGGGGTGCGTAAAAGTTATAATCTTAAAATGCTATAGGTCTGAAATGAGGCCAATTCCAGAGCATTTGTCCCTTTTGAATATTTTTAACCACCTTCCGCATGATGTTACAACACGAGGGGACCAATCTGAGATCTACAATTCTACCTCAGCAGGGCAATTCTGACTCTTTCCCAACCACACTGCTCCCCTGCTTGGTTCCCTACTGCTCCTTTCTAGGTTATGTAGGTGGAACATGATCTCACTCTAAGTCTTTCCGTGAAGTATTCTGGAACTACTCTTATTAATTTTCACCGGATTTACTGGCATCACTGAAATATAATTTAACATGTTTAAAGTATGCAATATAATAATTCGATACACATTCTAAATTAGATTAAAATCATATTTTTCAGATACTTTTAGTAACTTATGAAATATCATTCGTTAATAATTTTGAGTGGAATGATTTTACATGTATTAGAGTAATTCTACGAATGCATTTGAAAAAAATCTTTCAAGGATTTTCATTTTTAAGAGTATACCCATTTTTTCCTGATACCTATTTTTGGTGGGGGGGGGGCACACTCGGTAGTGCTCACACTCGCTCTAAGCTCAGGAATCATTCCTGGCAGGATCAGGGGATCAGATGGGATGCCAGAAATCAAACCAGGCTGCATGCAAGGCACAAGCCTTGCACACAGCCTTGTACAGCTGTGCAATCGCGCCAGCAACCCCCTCCTGGTTTACCTTGTACCTAAGAAAGATCCCACAGGACTCTTACAAGGATACATCCCTTTTATTTTATTTTTTGCTTTTAGTTTTTTTTTTATATATATCTTTATTTAAACACCTTGATTACAAACATGACTGTAGTTGGGTTTCAGTCATAGAAAGAACACCCACCTTCACTAGTGCAACCTTCCCATCACCAATGCCCTAAATCTCCCTTCATTTCGTTTTAAACCTAAAGTGGTTTCACTGTCCACATGGCTCTATTCTAGTTGAATCCAACTAGGAAGCAAGGATTTTATTGTCCTAACTGGTGCTCAGGAACACAAATACAAGACTCCAGGCTTTAGCTGAAGGAAGCAACTAGCTGTGTAATAACAAAGCAGCAAAAACTATTTCTCATATGGCTGCATAGGTTGTATTATATCTAATCTAATATAGTTTACTGGTTGCCTTTTAAAACCAAGGTTGGAATTTTTCTTTGTAAAGAAATTGAGTCCTATAGAATAATAGCTTAATTAATGTTTTGAATAATACCAAGAAATTGTTAATTACAATAAATTATTTTGTTTGAAATTTATGAACATGTGAAATATTGTCCTTTCTTTGCCCTTTGTATTTCTCAAGGTCAGGTACCAGGTTTTTTTTGTTGTTGTTGTTAATTTGATTCATATAACTGACATTTTTCTTACTAGATCAACTTTTTTTTTTTTTTTGTGCCACACCCGGTGACGCTCAGGGGTTACTCCTGGCTATGTGCTCAGAAGTTGCTCCTGGCTTGGGGGAACCATATGGGATGCCGGGGGATCGAACCGCAGTCCGTCCTAGGCTAGCTCTGGCAAGGCAGACACCTTACCTCTAGCGCCACCACCCGGCCGAGATCAACTTCTTTTGAATGAAAAGGGTTTCCTTCTAAATAGTTGGGTGGTCATTACCATCAAAAAATGCTAGAGTCAGTAGTTATGTTTGTGACCCTTTAAAATATAGAATAAATGATGTATTATGTGTGATCTTAAAAAAAAAGAAAGAAAAAGAACGATTTCGTTGACGTGTTATTGTAACGAGTGTGGAGCCCAGCCCGCACGCACCGCAACAGCGAGTCTGCTGCGAACTCCGGCGGTCACTCCGTAACCAGGCCCAGAGGAGCAACTTCCGCTGTTGCGGAAAGAACTTCCGGGGTAAACCGGAAAGAGCTTCCGGGGTGAACCGGAAGTTCTTCCACTGTAGTCGCCTCTGAGGTCGGTGGAGTTGTCCGTGTGTGGCCTGTGCGATTTTTTTTTTTTTTAAACTGCTATGGGCAAAAAAGATCGGGCGGACCGTGGTGAGAAATGGCGCTCGGGCCTTGAGGCGACTTGTATCCCAGCTGCTCTTGGCTTTTTGGCGGCCTGTACATCTGATTCCTGCAGTCTGCTGGCCTAAGGGGGGTGGGACCCATCTGTGATCTAAACTCTGCCCTGAAAGCCTGGCTATTGAATGAATGGAAAGCGCTTGGTTAAGAGTGCTTGACTTGACCCTGGGGAAATCAAACTATGAGGATTTAAACATGTTTGGTTAATTTAAAGTCCTACTGTTATATTATTTCTATAATTATACTAGTCAAAGTTATTATGCAAGATATTTCTTTAAAAGTAATGAAAAGATTAACATGATCTTTGTGTGCAATATTACTGTTTATTAAAAAAAATTCCAGGACTATTTGATAATAAGTTTTCTTGAATTAATAACTTAGAAGTATATTTCTAAAACTCCAATATATTTCCAAACGATCCATTTTGGTGGGCTGAAAAAATGATCATATTATATATGCAATTCTTGCCTTGCACACTGCTAACCTGGATTTGATACTGGCACCTAATATACTTCATAAAGTTCTGCCAGGAGTGATCCATGAGCAGAGAGTGAGGAATAAGCCCTGAGTACAGTGAGATAATGCCCCCAAATAAACATTAAAAAAAAATCAAACTAGGACCCACCTAGGTGCCCCCTCTTACCTCATCCCACTGGTGCCAGGCAGGAATCTAAAGCCACACTTGATGGGCTCAAATCAGTGTTTGATATGCAGATAAAAAGAAATCCAAGAAGCGACACTATGAGGAAGAAGAAGAAGAGGAAGACGACGTTCCTGGGAACGAGTCTCAGGAAGCAGTGCCTTCAGCGGCGGGCAAACAGGTGGATGAGTCTGGCACCAAAGTGGATGAGTATGGAGCCAAGGACTACAGGTTGCAGATGCCACTGAAGGACGACCACACTTCCAGGCCCCTCTGGGTGGTAAGCCGTACTCTTCTTAAAAGCAGGCCAAATTTTTCTTTGAGAGTTTTCTCCAACTCTTCCCCCTTCTTTGTACTCATCCTAAGCTCCTTCCACGCCCTCAAGTTGTACTGGTGGATCACAACTGCTTTTGTTTCCTATATAGATGGCATGTGTGATAGGATGGTCTGATTCCCCATGTAAAAAGTTAGTGGAAGACATGTTTGCTAGACAGATTTTTTTGTTTGTTTGTTTTTCCACAGCTTGAATGAATGAGTAGTTCTACCTTCATTTGAACTGTAACCAAAAATTAACTAGGATAGAGGGGAAGGCAGACTAATTACTTTGCAGGACGTGGAACACAGATACTTTCTTTGGAAATCTTTTCTCCCTACTCTTGAATCTGATGAAAGTAATAGTCCTCATATGCTGACGGACCATTTACCAAATTCTTTTAAGGGCAACCTCTCCTGAGGGGTTGGGGACTCGGCTAGGTGAGACTATACTTGGTGGTGCTCAGGGCTTACTTCTGACTTTGTACTCAGGAATCACTCATGGTAGGCATCAGGGACCTCATAGGGAGGTTGGCCTCATATAGGACAATTGCCCTACCTGCTGTATTATTGCTCTGGTCTTATTTCTATTTGTTTTTTAGCCACACTCAAATGTACTCAGGACTGTTTTTTTACTCTAAGCTCAGTAGTGACCCCTGGTGTTGTTGGGGAAACCTTAATGTGATGATGGTGGGGAGAGAGGGTGGGGGAGATTTGAACCAGACTTAGTACCTACCTTCCTGTTCTGTATCACTGGCACTAGTCCTTTCGATTAAAGATATGAGAAAAGGTCTAATAGTTTGGCAACTCACTGTTTTCATTTGTTTGGTTTGGCTTGTGGATCTCACCTGGTTTGGTTTGGTTTGGCTTGTGGATCTCACCTGGTGAGTAACCAGGGGTTACTCCTAGCTCTGCGTTTAGAAATCACTCCTGGTGGTGCTCAGGGAACCATATGGGATGCTGCGAATCAAACATGGGTCGACTACATGCAAGACAAACGCCTTACTCATTGTTTTATCACTTTAACCCAACTCACTTGTTTGTTTGTTTTAAATCTTTTGTGTCTATTTGGTGTTTCTTAGGCTCCTGATGGCCACATCTTTTTAGAAGCCTTCTCTCCAGTTTACAAATATGCTCAAGATTTCCTGGTGGCTATTGCTGAGCCAGTGTGCCGACCAACCCATGTTCATGAGTACAAACTGACTGCCTACTCCCTGTATGCAGCTGTCAGTGTAGGACTGCAGACCAGTGATATCACTGAATACCTCAGGAAACTCAGCAAGACGGGCGTCCCTGATGGAATTATGCAGTTTATTAAGGTGAGTAAGGGCTTAGGATCAGCTCTTTTTCTTCCTTTCTAATGTAGTTATAAAGGATCTATACATTATTAACTTGTGACTGTCATGAAAATGCCCCCTCATTCAGAATGGGGCACAGAATAGCTAATTACACTAGCTGCTACTCCTCTGGATTCAGCTTTGTGTTCTTCTGAGGTCATACTTCCTATGATCTGCTCTTAACCAGTGTGTACTCATATATTGGGGTTACTAATTTAGGTTTGTTCTGATCTGACTAGGGTTATTTGGAAATGAAGGCCCAAGTGAATGCTTAATGTTTCTATAGACTAAATTCTATTCCCTCCACAATACATTGAAGCCTTAGCCTGTGATGTGATTGTATTTAGCATAAGGAAGTAACTAGGCAGTTAAGGTAATGAAGAATGGATTAGAGTCCATATAAAGAAGAACCTCCAGAAGGCCTGTGCCCTTTCTCTTTACATGCATGTCTAGAAGAGGTTGTATGAACATGGATGTGAAGGCAGCCTTCAGTTAGGAAGAGATTCTTCACTGAAATACAAATTGCCTGGCATTTTGGTCATGGGCTTCTAAAAATAGCTTGTTATACCCCTTGCACTTAAAAAATAATTTTAATTGAATCACTGTGAGATACTGCTACAAAGTTGTTCATGATTTTCAGTTATGCAATGTCCAACACCTATTCCTTCACCAGTGCACATTTCCCATTACCAATGCCTCCAGTTTTTTTTTTTTCCTGATGTCCCCCAGGTCTCTCCTCCTTCCTTTTAGAGACTGGTTTGCAATATTGCTACTGAGGAGTTACCATGCATATCACTTTTACCTTTTTTCAGCACACAGTTCTTATCAAGAGTGATCATTTCCAACTATCATTGTCATAGGGGCACCTTCTCTGCCCTATCTGCACTCCCCCCACTCTTTGTGGCAGTTAGTCCCCACTTTTGATTTTTTTTTATTGCCAGTCTGAACAGATTGCCAATATAAATGGTACATTTATCTAATACTGCATAACTGTATGAGCGATAGCTATCAGTTTCCATTAGTGAAAGTCAAAAAGAACTTCACATTTTGCAATGGTTAAAGTTCCATGTGAAGAACAATTGAACATGCTTGGGTCTGAATGTCTAGAAGAGCTGGGCAGCTGGATTCAGATCCCACAATTGTAGTGGTAGAGAAGGTCACAGGCACATAGACTATCAATGAAATCAATTTTAGAGCAACTGTCAGGAGTTCTGGTGAATGTATGAGGTGATACCAGGAGAAAGGCCTGTATATCTATCTGGGGTCAGTCCTAGGAGCAGCCTGCAGGGCTTAGGTGTTCGTGGTACAGGAATGGGCTTGCTCAATGGGAATTTTCATGACCACTGTGAAATAGTAGTGCTGAAAACAGCATACTGCATTCCATCATAAATGTTTTTGGAGAACCTTTAAGATACAATCTAGGGGCTAGTGTGGTGGCGCTAGAGGTAGTGTCTGCCTTGCCAGCGATAGCCTAGGACGGACCTTGGTTCCATCCCCCGGCGTTCCATATAGTTCCCCAAGCCAGGAGCAACTTCTGAGCGCATAGCCAGGAGTAAACCCTGAGTGTCACCCGGTGTGGCCCAAAAACAAAAAAACAAAAACAAAAAGATACAATCTATATTCTCTACCGTTCAGAAACTTACATTCTAGTTAGGAAAATAAGGATATTAGAGAGGGACTCAGGAAACTTTGAAATTTATTATGCAGCAAAAAATTTCTGAGCATATAATACTGTGCCAACTTTATGCTAATGGCTATATAATATTGATGGCAAGTCAATCTCTGGGTTAGGTTGAGGCCTGTGGTGAATGTAAAAGTTAGCTTGACAAGAGGAAGGGCCTTTTTGGTTCATTTTGTTTTGTTTTTGCAGTGCTTAGGCTTACTCTTGACTCTATACTCAGGAATCATTCCTTTTTTTTTTTTTTTTTTTTTTTTTTTTGGTTTTTGGGCCACACCCGGTAACGCTCAGGGGTTACTCCTGGCTATGCGCTCAGAAGTTGCTCCTGGCTTGGGGGACCATATGGGACACCGGGGGATCGAACCGCGGTCCGTCCAAGGATAGCGCAGGCAAGGCAGGCACCTTACCTTTAGCGCCACCGCCCGGCCCAGGAATCATTCCTGATGAAGCTCGGGATGCCAGGTATCACATGCAAGGCAATGTCCTACATGCTGTAGGACAGAGGAAGATTTTGATCTAAAAAAATAGAGGCTAATAGAAAAGGTTCAATTTAAATTGACTCCCATTGGGTTTATACACTGGGTTCGTAGGTAAGATGTGCTCAGTAAGGAACATGTTCTGAGTGATCTTTATACTGACTATTTGCTTGTTTGTTATTACCCCTGCAGTTGTGTACAGTCAGCTATGGAAAAGTCAAGCTGGTCCTGAAGCATAACAAGTAAGGGACTCTGATAGATCATCCAAAGTACTTCCACCTTCTGCACAAAGGCATGAATCTCATTTTTAGGAACTTTGCTCTGCATGATTACAATCAGCTCCTCCAAATAAGTGAGGAAAAGAAATGAAATGATGGGGCTAAAACTTGACCTTTGTTCATTGACTACTGTTCTTTCCTTAAGCAGTGTGGCTATTAGGCTCAGATTCCTGTTTTGTTTTTTTTTTTGTTTGTTTGTTTTTGGTTTTTTTTTTGTTTGTTTTGTTTTTTGTTTTTTGCTTTTGGGCCACACCCGGCATTGCTCAGGGGTTACTCCTGGCTGTTTGCTCAGAAATAGCTCCTGGCAGGCACGGGGGACCATATGGGACACCGGGATTCGAACCAACCACCTTTGGTCCTGGATCGGCTGCTTGCAAGGCAAACGCCTCTGTGCTATCTCTCCGGGCCCTGTTTTTGGTTTTTATTGGGTCATAATCGGCAGCGCCTAGGGGTTACTCCTGACTCTGCTCAGAAATCGATACTGGCAGGCACAGGGGACCATATGGGATGCCAGGATTCGAACCACCGTCCTTCTGCATGCAAGGCAAATGCCTTACCTCCATGCTATCTCTCCGGCCCCAGATTCCTGTTTTTTTACTTCGAAATGGAGCTTCATCCATAATCCTCTTGTATTATATAACATGATCAGTAGATCAAAACTCAAACTTGGTAAAGGGTTATGGGAGGATGAAAAAGTGGAGAGAGGAGATCGGGGTGTGGCTCAGTGCTATAATACTTGCACTGTATATGTGAAGCCCTCAGTTCAATCCCCAGCAGCTTTTGATCCCCTGAGCTCCAGGCAGGAGTATTCTAAGCACCATTGAGTGTGGGGGGCCCCACAATTACCAAAAGAGAGAGAGGAATGAATGTATTCAAGATTATCTACTTGAATAAGCAGTGGAACTTACTGGAATTGTGTATAGTTTAGAGCACATATCCTTCCACTGTTTATAGGTATTTCGTTGAAAGCTCACACCCTGATGTCATCCAGCATCTTCTCCAGGATCCAGTGATTCGTGAATGTCGCCTGAGGAATGCCGAAGGGGAGACTACCGAGCTTATCACAGAGACGTTCACAAGCAAATCAGCTGTATGTGGCCTTCTGGGTCCCTCTTGGGAGTTGGGGAAAGAGCATTCAATTTTCAACTCTTTGAATGCATGTAGCCCAGCACTTGCAATCTAATTATCTTTGCAGTGTCCTTACAACTCGTACTTTCTTCTGACTTTGATACATGCTTGATAACTGGAGTTGAGTGTCTCATGCCAAATCTAGATTCTGCCTTCCTTTTACAGATAGTTAAGACTGCTGAAGGTAGCAGTGGGCCCTCCACTTCCCGGGCATCCGAATCACAGGGAAAACCTGATATCCCTAAGGACCTGTTTGACTTTTATGAGCAAATGGACAAGGATGAGGAAGAAGAGGAAGAGACACAGACAGTATCTTTTGAAGTCAAACAGGTAAGCAAATATGCCCTATCCTGGTTCCTTCTCTTAGGAGTTTCTCTGAGTATTCCTTTTCTAGAAAAAGAATATGGTGTAGCCCAGCATCAGCTGTCTCTAATCTGTTTATAAGAAAGGAATCCCAAATTGCTTTCTCTTCTTTGGCACCTAGGAGCCAGAACACCATTCATCCTAAAGAGGTTATCTGAATGTCTTATTACTTAGACCTCACCAATCCCTGAAAAGTTTGAGAAAAGATACCTGAGAGGCGGTTTTGATTACTAAATTGGATTTAATTTGTCTGAGTTGTTTTTCTCTGCTTAAACTACAAGCTCTCATACAAAATCTGAAATTGCAAAGGTCTAGACGCAGGGGTCTCAAACTCAATTTACCTGTGGGCTGCAGGAGGCAAAGTTGGGGTGATCCTTGAGTGCAAAGTCAGTAGTAAGCCTTGAACATTGGGGGGTGTGACCCAAACAACTAAAACAAAACAAAACAAAAAAAGATTCCTCTAGGGCAGGGCCACAAAATGTTGGATGGAGGGCTGTTTGTGACTCTAGAGAAACTACTTTTTGACTGTCAGGTCTCTAAGAGTATGTGGTGTATCTCAGCACAATTTTTTTGTTTGTTTTTGGGCCACACTCAGTGACACTCAGGGTTACTCCTGGCTTGGGGGACCATATTGGACTCTGGGGGATCGTCACGGTTTGTTCTAGGTTAGCACACTTAAGGCAAGCATCCTACTGCTTGAATCACCGATCCGGCCCCATCTCAGCACAATTTAGAGTTAATAAGATGATGGAACCTTCATTATTACTCTCCAGGAAATGATTGAGGAACTCCAGAAACGTTGCATACACTTGGAGTACCCTCTATTGGCAGAATATGACTTCCGGAATGATTCTGTTAACCCTGACATCAACATTGATCTGAAACCCACAGCTGTCCTTAGACCTTACCAGGAGAAGAGTTTGCGGAAGATGTTTGGGAATGGACGTGCACGTTCAGGAGTCATTGTTCTTCCTTGTGGTAAGTGACCTTGTAAGGTGATAGCTGAGATTTTTGGTCTGAATCCATCTAGCTGATACTCACCCCATGCACATGTCTTTAACCTCTGTCTTGTTAAAGGACTGTCTAGATCAGAACTTGCCAAGTATTTGAGAGCTTGCAGTGTATGCTAGGCCCTGGAATAGAATGACAGGTAGGTGGATAGAATGACACTTCTGACCTCATAGGACTTATTCTGGAGGGATAGAGATAGAAGGCAAACGAATCAACTTAATATATAATATTTTGGGCAATGAAAGTATTGTGCAGAGTGAAGGTGTAGGTAGTGATGTGAGGTAAGGTGCTTTACAATCTAGGTTTGTTTTTTCATTCTTGCACTCTCTTATGAGCTAGCAACACTTAGAGGATTCATAGTATTGAAACTTTGCTTCTTCCTGAACATTTAAGAAAAGGCAGTGTAGACTTTTGTTTTTAAGTTCCTGGAATATTCAGATACATGTCTGGTAAAGGAAGTATTGTTTTTTAGTAGGTTGATTTCTCTCTTAAGAAATCAATCTCTTGGGGCCGGGCGGTGGCGCTGGAGGTAAGGTGCCTGCCTTACCTGCGCTAGCCTAGGAGACGGACCGCGGTTCGATCCCCCGGCGTCCCATATGGTCCCCCAAGCCAGGAGCGACTTCTGAGCGCATAGCCAGGAGTAACCCCTGAGCGTTACCGGGTGTGGCCCAAAAACCAAAAAAAAAAAAAAAAAAAAGAAATCAATCTCTTGGTGTGGTAATAAAATTAAGAAACTCCTAAAATTTTACCTTCTTTGTCTTTGCCAGCAACATATATACTTAATTGCATTCTTGAATGCCCAGCCCAGAATTTTTTTTAATAAGCAGTTTTTCTTTATCCCCCCCCTTTTTTTTTGTTTGTGGTCAGGGGTTACTTCTGTCTCTATGATCAGAAATTACTCTTGGCAGGCTTGGGGGACCACATGGGATGCCAGGATTTGAACCAACATCCTTCTGCATGCAAGGCAAACGCCCTACCTACCTCCATGCTATCTCTTCAGTCCCAGTTTTTCCTTTTTATTGCTTTTAAGAAATGTAATGTGGATGTTTCCCCCAATCTTTTTATATATTTATTTATTTTGGTTTTTGGGCCATACCCGGTGATGCTCAGGGATTACTTCTGACTACGCACTCAGAAATCGCTCCTGGTTTGGGGGACCATATGGGATGCCCAGGGATTAAACCATGGTTTGTCCTAGGCTAGCGTGGGCAAGGCAGATGCCTTACCGCTTGCACCAATGCTCCGGCCCCCAATCTTTTTAATTTGTATATTTTTTTGTTTGGTGGGTTACTCAAGGAATTTTGTAGTGCTTGTGATCAAACCCAGGCCTTCTGCATGTAGTGCTTTGCACGCATTCAGTCTCTTGAGCTGTCTCTTCAGCCAACTTTTGTTTGTTTTTGAACCATTTCCAGAGTGTTCCTGGTTGACTTTGAGGACACCTGGGGGGCTGGGAATTGGAAAAAAAAAAGTATACTATTTGCAAGATAAGTTTCCTACTCACTGCATTATTTAAAAAAAAATTTTTTTAATTCCTTTCCCAAACTGTTTCCCTACCCCAATACTCTCTTAGATAACTTTAGTTATTGCATCGCTGTCCAGTATATTTTTTTAAATTTATTTTTGGGCCACACCTAATGATGCTTTAGGGTTATGCTATTTCTGGCTATAGACTCAGAAATTGCTTCTGGCTTGGGGGAACCATGTGGGTCACTGGGATCAAACCGTGGTCAGTCCTGGGTCAGCCGCGAACAGGCAAATGCCCTACCACTGCATCATCTCTCCAGCCCCTGTCCACTGTATTTTATTATGTTTTTATCTTTATTGATTGATTTTATAACCTAATTTTTCATACATAGGTGAAATTACTCAGTACTAATCTTTTTTCATTAGACCTATTTTGCTTTTTTTTTGTTTGCTTGTTTTTGGGTCACTCCTGGCTCTGAGCTCAGAAATCTCTCCTGGCAGGCTTGGGGAACCATATGGGATGCCTGGATTCGAACCACCGTCCTTCTGCATATAAGGCAGACACTTATTTTGTTTTTCATAGCCCTCCTGCTCTTCTTCCATTTTGTTGCAAATGGCAAACTTTAATAATTTTTGTATAACTGAATAGCATTTCATTGTATAAATGTACCATGCCATTTATCCAGTTATCAATTGTGGGAATGTGAATATTTCTAGATTTATCTATTGTAAATAATGTTATAAATATTAGGAGTAGGCCTACCTTTATGTGTAAAGTTTTTATATTCTTTGAATAGCGGTTTGAAAAGTGTGGTTGCTGGATCATGTTATAATCTCTTTCACCTCAAGAAATACACACAAGGGGCCGGAGAGATAGCATGGAGGTAAGGCGTTTGCCTTGCATGCAGAATGACGGTGGTTTGAATCCCGGCATCCCATATAGTCCCCGAGTCTGCCTGGAGTGATTTCTGAGTGTAGAGCCAGAAGTAACCCCTGAGAGCTGCCCAGTGTGATCCAAAAAAAAAAAAAAAAAAAAAAAAATATATATATATATATATATATATATATATGCAAGAAAATGCATGCATTTTCCAAAATGGTTGTACCATTTTGCATTCCTTTTTTTTCCTTATAACACTTGTGTTACAGTTGCTTTTGATATATAAAGGTAAACCTTTGTCACAGTATGAGGTATCTCACTGTGTTACATTTCTTTTATAGTAAATTATAATGAATATTTTTTCATATGTCTTTTGAAGATGCCCATTTGGAGAATACCCACTGTAGCGGGTGGTGGTGGTGATGAGTTGGTAGGTGGGTGGTTTTTCTTTTGTTTGTTTGTTTCTGTTGTTTTTGTACCACACTTGGCAGTGCGCAAGGGTTATTCCTGGCTCTGTGCTTAGAAATTACTCCTGTCAGACTTAGGAGTATGGTATGCTGGGGATAAAGCCCAGGACAGCTATGTGCAAGGCAAATGCTTTACCTGCTGTGTTATCACTCCAGCCCCTATGTGTTCTGGGTTTTTCTTTTTTCAATATGCTTTGGATATGGAAATCCAAATAGGGCCTGGAGCATTAGTCCAGAGCAGGGGTGGCGAACACGCGCTCTCGCATGCAGCTCCCGGCCAAAATGAATGCGGCTCTTTGCTTTTTATCATTATTTTTTATTTATTTATTTATTTTTTTTGGTTTTTGGTTTTTGGGCCACACCCAGCGGTGCTCAGGGGTTACTCCTGGCTGTCTGCTCAGAAATAGCTCCTGGCAGGCACGGGGGACCATATGGGACACCGGGATTCGAACCAACCACCTTAGGTCCTGGATCGGCTGCTTGCAAGGCAAACACCACTGTGCTATCTCTCTGGGCCCTTATCATTATTTTGTATACTGTGGCTCTTTGCCAAGTTTGGATTTTGTTATGCTGCTTCTGAGGAGGGACCTCTGAGGAGAGATCTCCGATCGCGTAGTCCCGCCCCCAAGCTGTGTCATCCTGTCTCCCATCCCTCGGAAACAACTGCACGAGCCAGCGAGCGGGGACCCGTGTGTCACATGTTGTGTCACATCTTGCTGTTAGTTCTTAGTGTGGAGGACGCAGCACACCCTCACCATCACTGCAGGATTTTTACCCTCACTCAAAGTGGCAAAATGCAATATGTGTTTAATAGATTATTGGTTTTTTTGGTTTTTTTTTTTTTTTTTGGTTTTTGGGCCACACCCAGTGACGCTCAGGGGTTACTCCTGGCTATGTGCTCAGAAGTCGCTCCTGGCTTGGGGGACCATATGGGACGCCGGGGGATAGAACCGCGGACTATCCTAGGCTAGCGCAGGCAAGGCAGGCACCTTACCTCTAGTGCCACCGCCCAGCCCCTAATAGATTATTGTTTAAATTATATGCTTTTGTGTGAGTGTTTGTTTTGGCAGGTCACTGCGTGGTGTGGCTCTCTGACTCTCACAGTTTAAAATTTTGGCTCTTTGTATTGAACTTGTTTGCCACCCCTGGTCCAGAGGGTAGGGTGCTTGCCTTGCATATGGTCAACCTGGGATCAGTCCCTGACATCCCATATGATTCCCTAAACAATGCTAGGTGTATTTCCTGAGTATAGAGCCAGAAGCAACCCCCAGCATCATTGAGTGTGGTCCCCAAACAAAGCAAAACAAAATCAAAATATCCAAATAACTCTTATGAGGCATACAGTGTACAAATATTTTCTGTATTCATTTGGCTATCTTTTTGTGTTTTATTATGGTAAAAGCTTTATACTGTAATAGAGTTTTAGATATTGTCATTTTCTTTGCTGTTTGTTAGCTCAGTTTGTTGTGGAATAATAAATTATTTTGTATCAAGTTCTTCTTTATTCAGTCTCTAAGTTCTTCTTTATGCAGTATCTTGTGTTAGACACCCTAAACTCCCAGTAATACTTTCTGCCTTTGGCTTTGGATAAGTTATACTAGACATTTTGTTTTCTCATGTTTACAAATCGCTATTATAGGGCCTTGAAAGATAGAATAGGGTTAAGGCAGTAGGCCTTGCATAGGGCCAATTCAGTTTGAATAAATCCAAGCATCACACATGGTTCCTGAGCACCCCCATTCAGGTAGGGGTAGAAAACAAAACAAATAAGCAAACAAACACTTTAAAAAAAAATGAGAGTGCTAGTAGTAGTAGGGTATTTTTTTGTAGCTCTGATTTTATATTTTTGCAATGTCATCACTTAACCAAGATCCTTATAACATGCTGTAGAAGGACCCTGAGACTTATTTCTTATCTTTCTTTTTTTTTTTTTTTTTTTTTTTTTTGATTTTTGGGCCACACCCGGCGATGCTCAGGGGTTACTCCTGGCTGTCTGCTCAGAAATAGCTCCTGGCAGGCACGGGGGACCATATGGGACACCGGGATTCGAACCAACCACCTTAGGTCCTGGATCGGCTGCTTGCAAGGCAAACACCGCTGTGCTATCTCTCCAGGCCCATTTCTTATCTTTCTTACCCTGGAATGTGAAGTGTGTCTGGCTCTTCTTCTATAAAGAAAAACTTCTTAGAGCAATAGATGCCTTATAGCATCAGCGAGGTGAATCATTACAAATAGTTTGAATTATCTTTGTCATTCTCTATTCTTTTATTATCACCTGGCCTTGAGTAGGATCACTCTTTGCTTTCTCTTAGGTGCTGGGAAGTCCCTGGTTGGTGTGACAGCTGCATGCACTGTCAGAAAACGTTGTCTGGTGCTGGGCAACTCAGCAGTGTCTGTGGAGCAGTGGAAAGCCCAATTTAAAATGTGGTCTACCATTGATGACAGTCAGATCTGCCGCTTCACCTCTGATGCCAAGGACAAGCCCATTGGCTGCTCAATTGCCATTAGCACCTATTCCATGTTGGGCCACACTACCAAAAGGTCCTGGGAGGCTGAGCGAGTGATGGAGTGGCTCAAAACACAGGAGTGGGGCCTCATGATTCTGGACGAAGTCCACACCATCCCAGGTAAGCAGATTAGAGCTGAGCTGCCCTTTCACTAAACAGATGAAGTTCACTGCCTGCCAGCTGTAGGACTGAGAGAGACTACTGTGTAATGTATCCCTTTTGCTAGAAAGATTTACTGGGTAAAGCACTTGTGGAATGTGGGTAGTGTTGATAGGTATCCATAATCACCAGAATCTCTGGCGCAGACAGAATATAAACTCAGGAAATATTTCTTCTTCCATCTTTTTTATAATTGAATTTCTACTTTTTTTTTTTTTTGGTTTTTGGATCACACCCGGCAGTGCTCAGGGGTTACTCCTGGCTTTGAGTTCAGAAATTGCTCATGGGATTTGAACCACCATCTATCCGGGGTTGGTTGCGTGCAAGGCAATTGACCTATCATTGTGCTATCTCTTCAGCCTCCTGAACTTTAATACTTAATAGAAACTCTACTTCTTCAGGTAGTGCAGGCATTTTTTTTTAAAACATACAAAACCCAAGAGGGTAAACAACATTTAGAGATTAACAACTAAAAAAGAACAATATCTTGAAACTGGAAAACTACACGCTAGACTAATTTAATAGAGTTAAAATATGGAAAAACATGTGATGTAAAACTTTGGCAATATATTGATTTCTTCAAGTTGATTTATAGATTAACATGATTTTATTAAAGTTCTAAACATTTTTATGGAATACAATCAGGCATAATAGCTAATACGACTTCCCTTTTTTTTAATTTTTTATTTTTAATTATGAGAACAATGATGCAAAGAGGATAAGGTAAAGTTACAGTGAAAGGACAATCACCCATAAACAGAGTTCTCAGAAGAAGTCCCCTTGCTGACGCCTAAATATTGAACTTACAGTCAAAGAACATTAAGAAAAATAAGGCAGAACCCATGTACAATTACTTTGTCCACAAGAACCCAGATTGTAGTACATTATAACATTTCTTAGCAGTACACAAAGCAACCTAAAGCCATGAGATTTATGAGACTCCTTAAACATTGAAGGCATAGTATTTTTTTTTATATTTTCATGCACATACGTATTAGTTTAAGTTAACATCAAAAGTTTAAGAGATTTTTTTTAAGGGTTAGTCAAAAGGGCACAGTAAAAACGGTGTTAGAGTGGCAAATATTGTTTGCATAGGCCCACCAAAATATGGGGGACATGGAAAGGAAAAGCCTTGGTCTAAATACAAGGAGACCCCTACCCCTGAAGTTTCCTGGCATAAGACCAACTCTAGGCTCCAGGCAAACTAGTTTATTCAATCCAAGTCATTGTCTGTAGTGCCAATACAGTTTTATTTTTCACGGAGTCCAATTGTTGGCATCAGATTTCTGTATTAAAGATCCTGGAATCTGCACATCCTACATTGAAGTCAGGCTGGTGTGGAGTATCCTCTAGTTTCACCTCACAATTAAGGGCAATACAGAAAGCCCTGTCCAGTAAGCAGGTCATTGTTGTTGTTAAGTCTTCTCAGTGTTAAGGGAAGTCTCTTTTGAGTAGGTTGATGTCAGAGCAGCGGTAGGGTCTTCCCTGGTAGAGGATTGCCTCCAGGTGATGTTATAGACAACCTTGGATGTTTCGTAGATGTCTTCCCTAGATCAATGGTGAATGGAGAATGCCCATTTTTCTGAGGCCTGTGCCAAGTCTTTGTGTCAATGTTCAGGGTGTAAGGTCCCATTGCACTACAAGATTTATGTGTTCCCATCTCTATTAGATAAGAACTTATTTGTATGTATAGTATTTTCCCGTTTTAGTGTGCCTATGCAAACAAGAAATAAAGCCACGTGGCATTATCAAAGTATATGGGGGTGTAAGAACATGTCCAACAATACCCATGACTTGGTTCAAACATAAGCATTAAACTGAGGGACTCTTTTACCAAATTCCCTATTGAACAATTCACAAAGAGAAGAAAAGATAAAAAAAAAAGGGGGGGTGAATCATCATTGTATAAGAAAATATTCAGCAAAAGTTATAGCCATCAAAGAAAACACACATAAAATGTTGAGGAGACATATGTGTCCTTTTTATGCCTTTTGGAATAGTTGGGTGGGTGTTAACTCCAGGGCACCACTTTGGTCTGTGACTTAGGACTCTACATTACTTAAGTTAAAAAGGGTAAATGAGGAGTAATGATGATAGGGGTTAAGAGAGTTAAAGAGAAAAATGATCTTTAGTAGCGGTGTGCAAAAGGGCAGAGTACAAAATGGACATTCTGCATACATAAAAACATAATTCAGTGATAGTACTATTAATGTATATTGATTTTGAAAATATAGACTAGAAAGAGATTACCAGTGACTGCGTCAAGAAGCTGGGAGGCCAGAAGTTTAGAGCCCCACCCGGACCCTCCCTAAGGAGCCGAATGGGGAATGGGGGAAAGCCTAGGGTACCTTCAAGCTCCACCAAGGGACCCACCTCGCTGGCTTACCCAGGCATGTGGCACGGGAAAGCTTTGGATATCTGGAGCAAGGCGGTAGAGGGGTGCTGGGGTTACCCAAGTCCCTCAACCCCCGCCCCCCCAAGGCCTGTTTAAGAAAGCCTCTGGCATGACGGAGGCCTGCCGAACCCCATGCTGCTAGAGACTCCCGGCTCCTAGGAAGGAAAGAGCAGGCATTTTTTTTTTTTTTAAAGTTCTATTGTTCTGTTGTGTAGAAGGCATATTCCTTCTGTTGCCAAATGATATCCAGGCAAACCTTTCTGGATCAAACAAATTAGAGAGGGACCAATAAAATGAAGAAGTGTTGAGAGAACTCTGAATGAAATAAAATCTGAAGCACTCCTTTTCACTTACCATATTTTCTGGCGTATAAGACAACTTTTGAAACAACAAAAAAAAAGTCAACCGAAAATTGGGCGTCGTCTTATATGCGTAGTATATCGGAAAAATGTTTCAATATACCGCTAAACGAAAATTGTCTGAATATTGCCACAAAACGAATTTTCCAAATCGATCCAACACCAATCACTGCAAAAGTTCCTTGGACTGCCTGTCTAACTCAGCCAGTTCAAGTAGGCTTTTTATGCATGCAAATTGGACAACATTCTGTACCCGAATCTACACTGTAAAAAACCTGCTCAGATTGTCCAGAGTCAGAGAGGAAGTCTATTACAGATAACCTTTGAACCTTTGCTTGTTGTGATTGGCTCACTGTGGTACATGAACACAGGAATACATGCAGCACATGCAGCATAGGAACATTCTGTCTGTATAGCGAATATAGGCAGGCCTAAACCTATGTTTTAACTGCAAAATTAGGGGGTCGTCTTATATGCCCCGTCATCTTATACACCGGAAAATATGGTACAATTCTCAAAATATCCAAATTCCTTTGCCTCTTGGTTTGTTTTTTTTTTCTGTGCAACCAGAGCTCCTGCAGCACCTCTTGATGTCTGAAGGTCTTAGAGATGTTTACAGCAAGCCAGATGGGGATCACAGGCCATCAAGTTGAAGGAACAAGGCCCCAGTTTTGAGTCAGGAAGATGTTTGGCATGTGACCATAGCCACATGGCCCGGCTCTAGAGAAGAGCAGTGAATGCTGAGGTCAGAGGGACAGGCCAGGTAGAGTGAGTGCCAAATCCTATAGGACTCTGCAAGTATGATAAGGACGTTTTGGCTTGTACACTGAGAAATTTTTTTAATAAGTATTTTTATTTTGACCAAAGTGTATTACAAATTATTCACAGTAAAATTTTAGATATATAGTGACATTGAATTGGGCATTCCCACCACCAATGTTGTCCTCCCTCTCCCCCTTCATTCCCAGCATGCATCCCATATGAGGAATGTGAATAGAAGGTGATATGCTCTGATGTACACTGTAAAGATATTACCCTGACCATTACGTGAAATATACTGAAGAATACACAGGGTTGGAAGCAGTGTCATGGGTTAGTTTGCAGAATCCCAACAAGAGACTTGAAATATTAAGAACTAATATTATAAAAAAGAAAGAAAGACAAAACCACGCAAATTGAACTAGCTAGTCCTGCCTCCCAATTAGAGGGGGAAATAAGAGAGGCACCTAGACCAATCAGGTGCAAGACTACTATGTAGTAGGATAGGTACATAGGGGACCACATATTCTAGCAGCCCTGGGGGTGAGGGAAGAGGATACGAGAGATAGGACAAAAACGGAGGTGTAGGGAGGACAATTTGGTGATGGGAATCCCCCCTGATTTTATGTAAATATTTACCTAAAATATTGTCAACAATATGTAAGCCACTATGATTAAAATTAAAATTATATTAAAAATTATAAAAAAAAAAAGAAAGAAAGAAAATATAAGTGCTGGATCTGAGTGGACCAGAAATTGACAGAGATTCATTTTCTTTTTTTTTGTTTGTTTGTTTTTTTGTTTTTGGGCCACACCCGTTTGACGCTCAGGGGTTACTCCTGGCTATGTGCTCAGAAATCGCCCCTGGCTTGGGGGGACCATATGGGACGCCGGGGGATCGAACCGCGGTCCGTTCCTTGGTAGTGCTTACAAGGCAGACACCTTATCTCTAGCGCCACCTTCCCGGCCCAGAGATTCATTTTCTATAAATGACTGGAGTTGCTTTGCAGTGGTTTCATTGGAGGCTGTTTTTGGAGCTTGGAAAGGCTTAGGACTTTCTGTCCCAGTATATATTAGTATTTGGTGATAAAGCTCTTGAAACAGGTCTGAAGTTTGGGAAGGTGGTAACTACGCTTGGGATTTATTATTAGGTGAAGAGGATCTAGATGTATACTGCACACTTATGCTTGCTGTATGTATCTGAGTTCTGTCTTGCTTTGGATTGCTGGATCAGTTTGTCTTTGTTTAGGTAGTGATTGATGTTAGCTAACTCTAAAGGTTTTTGAGTTCAGTACTTAAAATCTTCATCGCTTAACCATGCCTGCTGACTCATCCAGAGAACACAAATCAAACAAGGACTTTCTACCAACTATTGACTATTGAATATCTACCATGTTGAGTTAGGAAGAATGATATTTTAGGTTTATCTCAACATAAGAATTTCTGTGCTTTTACAGATCTTATATATCTTATTAAGTCACTAATACAGTACTTTTTATTACATTACTTATGTATATTAGATGTATATTATAATATATAATATATTAATATTATAATATATTACATGTAATATATATAATAATATGCATATTACTTTTTATTTTTTAAACACCTTGATTACATACATGATTGTGTTTGGGTTTCAGTCATGTAAAGAACACCACCCATCACCAGTGCAACATTCCCATCACCAATGTCCCAAATCTCCCTCCTCCCCACCCAACCCCCGCCTGTACTCTAGACAGGCTTTCCATTTCCCTCATACATTCTCATTATTAGGACAGTTCAAAATGTGGTTATTTCTCTAACTAAACTTATCACTCTTTGTGGTGAGCTTCCTGAGGTGAGCTGGAACTTCCAGCTCTTTTCTCTTTTGTGTCTGAAAATTATTATTGCAAGAATATCTTTCATTTTTCTTAAAAACCATAGATGAGTGAGACCATTCTATGTTTTTTTAATTAATTTTTTATTTTTAATTATGAGAACGAAGATGCAAAGAAAGAGGACAAGGTAAAGTTACAGTGGAAGGACAATCACCCATAAACAGCAGTAGTCCTATTGCTGATATCTTAACTTTGAACTTTCAGCCAAAGAACATTAAGAAAAATAAAACAGAACCTATGTACAATTGCTTTGTCCCTCAAGTCCCCAGATTGTAGTACATAATATATCTTAGCAGTACACAAAGCAATCTAAAGACATAACACTTATGTAACTCCTTAAACATTGAAGGCAAAGTACTTTTTTACATTTCCATGCACATGTATATTAAAGTTAACCTCAAAAGTTTGAGTGGTTTGTTTCTCTTAAGGATTAGAGTCAAAGGAGCACAGTAAAAACGGTGCTAGAGTGGCAATTATTGTTTGCATAGGCCCACCAAAATATGAGGGACGTGGAATGGAAAAGCTTTGGCCTAAATACAAGGAGACCCTACCCCTGAAGTTTCCTGGCATAAGACCAACTCTAGGCTCCACGCAAACTAATTTGTTTAATCCAGGAGACCATTCTGCATTTCTCTCTCTCTCTCTGACTTATTTCACTCAGATTCCATGTACATCCATGTATAGGAAAATTTTATGACTTCATCTCTCCTGACAGCTGCATAATATTCCATTGTGTATATGTACCACAGTTTCTTTAGCCATTCATCTGTTGAAGGGTATCTTGGCTGTTTTCAGAGTCTTGCTATGGTAAATAGTGCTGCAATGAATATAGGTGTAAGGAAGGGATTTTTTGTATTGTATGTTTGTGTTCCTAGGGTATATTCTTAGGAGTGGTATAGCTGGATTGTATGGGAGCTCGATTTCCAGTTTTTGGTGGAATCTCCATATCGCTTTCCATAAAGGTTGAACTAGACGGCATTCCCACCAGCAGTGGATAAGAGTCCCTTTCTCTCCACATCCCCGCCAACACTGCTTGTTCTCATTCTTTGTGATGTGTGCCAATCTCTGTGGTGTGAGGTGGTACCTCATAGTTGTTTTGATTTGTATCTCCCTGATGATTAGTGATGTGGAGCATTTTTTTATGTGTCTTTTGGCCATTTGTATTTCTTCTTTGTCAAAGTGTCTGTCCATTTCTTCTCCTCATTTTTTGATGGGATTAGATATTTTTTTCTTGTAAATTTCTGTCAGTGCCTTGTATATTTTGGAGATTAGCCCCTTATCTGATGGGTATTGGGTGAACAGTTTCTCCCACTCAGTGGGTGGCTCTTGTATCCTGGGTGCTATTTCCTTTGAGGTGCAGAAGCTTCTCAGCTTACTGTATTTTCCTGCATATAAGACGACTTTTGAAACAAAGTCAACCGAATATCGGGGGTTGTCTTATACTCCAAGTATATCCTGAAAAATGTTTCAATATGCCGCTAAATGAAAATTGTCTGAATATTGCCACAAAATGAATTTTCCAACTCAATCCTGCACCAATCACTGCAAGGCTGCTCGGACCACCTCTCTAACTCAGCCAATCCAAGCAGGCTTTTTTCTTTTTCTTTTTCTTTTTCTTTTTTTTTTTTTTTGGTGTTTTGGGCCACACCCGGCAGTGCTCAGGGGTTACTCCTGGCTGTCTGCTCAGAAATAGCTCCTGGCAGGCACGGGGGACCATATGGGACACCGGGATTCGAACCAACCACCTTAGGTCCTGGATCGGCTGCTTGCAAGGCAAACACCGCTGTGCTATCTCTCCAGGCTCGGCTTTTTATGCATGCAAATTAGACAATGTTCTGTACCCAAATCTACACTATAAAAAAGCCTGCTCAGATTGGCCAGAGTCAGAGAGGAAGTCTATTACAGTATAACCTTTGAACCTTTGCTTGTTGGGATTGGCTCACTGAGGTACATGAGCACAGGTGCACATGCAGCACAGGAACGTTCTGTCTGATACAGCGAATATAGGCCTAAACCTACGTTTTAACTGCAAAATTAGGGGGTCATCTTATACGCCGGAAAATATGGTAATATATTCCCATCCGTTATTCTCTGCTTTCTCTTGTTTGGAGAGTGCAGTTTCCTCCTTGAAGATGCCTGTAGTCTCACTGTCCTGGAGTGTTTTGCCTATGTGTTGTTCTATATATCTTATGATTTTGGGTCTGATATTGAGGTCTTTAATCCATTTGGATTTTACCTTCGTACATGATGTTAACTGGGGGTCTAAGTTCAGTTTTTTGCAAGTGGCTAGCCAGTTTTGCCAACACCACTTGTTGAGGAGGCTTTTTTTGCTCCATTTAGGATTTCTTGCTCCTTTATCAAAAATCATATAATATATTATATATTATATTATTATAATATATTATGAAATATTATATATAATATGTTATATTAATTATATTATATTATACTATGTATATACTATGTATATTACTTTTTTATTATAGTATATTAGATGTTTACTGCATGTCAGACACCATGCCAGTTTCATTATTTTGGCAAGTATTATTGAAGTTGGCATTGGTTAGCATACAAGATAACAGCCACAACATAATGTCTAGTGACCCATGTAACACAAAATGTGTGTACTGTGATTCCTGTGATCTGAGAGTCATAAAGGAAACATACATTACATTCAGTCATGGTTCCTCAAGGAATAGAACTGGAACATACGGGAGGAACTGGAGAATTTTGTGGATTCTAAATAGGAACACCCAAGTCATGTCTAGATGGTTCCATAAATGTGTACCTGTTTAGAATCTGATCAGACATGACACAGTTGAGCCAGAAGACCGAATTAGAGGGTAGATGCCTCAAGGAAACCTTGTTAGAATGCTTCAGAGGCCCAGGCAGGCTCCAAATTGTTTGTTTTCTCTTTGTATTTACACACCATGTTAGGATTCAATTATGTGGAGCTCCATGGGAATTGTACAGTTACTTGGTGTTAGATTGCCCTCTGTATTTTCACTGCTCTGATGTTTTTCATTTTTATTTTGGTCCAGGATCACTTCTCTTCCCTCTGATTACTGTTTCTATTTCTGAAACATTTTACCCTTAATTGTATTGTAAGATAAACACGACTCAAATGTATTAACTTTATCTCATACCCTTTTTGTGCTTATTTAATTTGATAAAGTAGAAAGAATGTTAAGTCTGATAGAAAGGAAGACTGAGGATATTGCTAGCTGATGAGAATGGAACTAGTCAGAATGTTAGAAGGGCATCTCTGTCTCCTCAGGGAGGTCAGGTGCTAGGTGGAAATGAAGAAAAATGAAGAATAAATAAATAGACAGGGATTTGGCTGCAAAGCTGCTTTAAAATCTTTTGCCCCCTTAATCTCCTTTGCATCTTTTTGAACAAGTCTAAACTGACTAGTTCTTAGAAACAGTTAAAGTGATTAGGTTGCCTAGTCATCCTGTGTGCCAGAAATATACCACTTTGCCTTTGTCATATTGCAGGCCACTATTAAGTTGCAGGGCTATACTAAAGCATTTAAAAATGTATGAACCTGCTGACTGTTTTTGCAGCCAAGATGTTCCGACGAGTGCTCACCATTGTGCAGGCCCATTGCAAGCTGGGTTTGACTGCTACCCTTGTTCGGGAAGATGACAAAATCGTTGACTTAAATTTTCTGATCGGGCCCAAGCTCTATGAAGCCAACTGGATGGAATTGCAGAACAATGGCTACATCGCCAAGGTCCAGTGTGCTGAGGTAGTTGTCTCTTCCCACACAGTTTTGAAGGGTGAAGGGGAAATGGGCAGATTAAATCCTGGGGGGGAGGGTAGGCACTCTTGCAAGAATCTGAGCTGACTGGTGCTACCCTGGGTGGTGGTCAGTGCTCTGACCATTTCATGGGCCAAGCTGGGCCCAATCAGTAAGTAGTGTTGGTTACATATAGACAGGCTGCTGTCCCTCCCCTGTGGCAGTGAGCGCATTAGCCTGTTCCTGTACACCTTCCAGACCATTTCCAGCAGCAAAGTTGATGATACCCCAGAGGACACTTGTGCCCTTGAACATTGTATTTAAAATAATTTCTTCCCATTCCTGTGCTATAATGAATACTACCTATGTAGGTCTATGTGAAAAATACATGTTCAGAGCCAAAGGTTATTGGACCAGTGTATATGAGTTGTATACCTGAGGCCTTGTTTCAGGCCCTGTCACCACATGGTCCCCTGAGCTCCGGTGAGAGCAGCCCCTGAGCACTGCATTCTCCCTAGGTGTTTTTTTTTTAATAGAAATATGTAAAAATACATGTTCAAAGGAAGGAACAACCAAAAATTTTAGCACCTTCAAATAACTGTCTTTCCATGGCTAGAGTGGGATGACCTCTGGAAGGCTGGGAGGATCCTGTGCAGGGAAGGGGGAATGGGAGGTATCTGTAGATATGCTCAGTTGACAGTGCTTTTCTCTTCTCTACTTATATTTCTTTTTTTTTTTCTTTATTACTATTATTACTTTTTTAAGCATTGTGCTTATAAAAGTTTCAGTCATACAATGTACACCACCCTTCACCAGTGTACATTTCCCACCACCAATGTCTCAACCAACTACTAGTTTCTCTCCCATCTCTCCATCCCCACCTGTCTCAGGGAGATATTTTACTTCTATCTTTTTCTCCTCTCCTCTCTCTCTCTTCCTTCCTTCCTCCTACTTTTCTTGCCTCTCTCTCTCCCCCCTTTTTAAATGACAAATCTCACTTTTTTTGGGGGGGGGTCACACCCAGTGGTGCTCAGTGGTTACTCCTGGGTCTGCACTCAAAAGTCACTCCAAGGAATACTGGGGTTTGAACCTTAGTCTGTCTTGGGTTGACTGTGTGCAAGGCAAATGTCCTACTACTGTGCTATCACTCCGGCCCTATCACTTTTTAATATGACAGCTCAGAAGCCAGCTTCAGAACCCTTTTCCTGCCCCTGCCAGGTAGTCTACTGTCATGCAGTTTCAGTGCACCATTTTCACATTTCTCTTTGTGATTTGTTCCTTGTATGTATGTCCCTGAACATATAGTTGTTCAGCATTGGTTTTCTTTTTTCTTTTCTATATGTATGTAAATAGATCAGGTTATATATGATCTTACATGGTTTCTGTGTTTACACATTCTATGTATTATGCATTATTTTATGCCTAGAGCCATAGTTATTTGTCTTAATTGCTCTACAATATTCCAATATACTATAATTTGATAAGATACTACAATTGCTATGACAGTGAAGTATTATACAGCAGTAAAATAAAACTTTCAATATTTCTATTACATTTTGGTTGCTAAGGTTGTTACTTGCCTTGTATGTGATCAGCTTTATTTCAATCCCGAATACCATATATGGTTCTCAAAGCCCCCTATTGCCAAGAGTGGTCAAATAAAGCCAACCCTTCTTCTCACTCAACATCCCCCCCCAAAAAAACCTAGCAATTTTAGTGAAGTATAGCTTGTGTTCTGTTATTTTAATAAATGTAAATAGTTGTGCAGGTAAGTTTGGTTTTAGAATACTTTACTGTTGCGAAGATTGTATGACACATTTTTAATGACTCTCTACATCTCCTAGCCCTAGGCTGCTATTTATCTATTTTATCTTTTCCTAAATTTGAACCATAGTTTGTTTGTTTGTTTAATTTTATTGAGACCATTGTAAATTAGAAGTCTTTCACCATTGTATTTCAGGCATATAGTGACAGTGAATTAGGGCCATTCCCACCACCAGTGTTGACCTCTCTCCACCATAGTTCCCGGCATGCATCCCATACCTCCCCGCTTGGCTCCCTAAACTACTAGTGTAACAGGTCCATTTTGTGTTTAGCTTGTTATAGTTTGGGTCTCTTGATTCTATTGGCATTGACTATGGCTTGGGTATTTAGATCTGACTCAATGTTGAGACCACCTAGCCCCCTGAACCCCATCCAACTTTTTTCTTTTCTCTATTTGTAGAAAGATATAGAAATATGAGGCAGAGCAAAATGATTTAAGTTCTAAGGTACTATGTAAAAGGCAGGAGCCTCTGTTTAGAAGATATAAATAAAATTAAAAGAAAGGGGCTGGAGTAATAGCAGAGTGGAAGAGCATTTGCCTTGCTTGCAGCCAACACAGGACAGACCCTGGTTTGATTGCTGGCATCCCATATGGTCCCCTGAGCCTGTCAGGGGCGATTTCTGAGCACAGAGCCAGGAGTAACCCCTGAGCGCTGCTGGGTGTGATCCAGAAACCAAAGAAAAACAAAAAGGTGGGGGCAGGTGTGGCAAGATTTTTTTTTTCATAGGCACAATAAATGTTGGGGAAATTGGAAAGGAAATTTTTTTGGCCTAAAAGATAAAAAGATACAGGGTGCCTCCACCCATGAAGCATACTGTGATAAGACTCACCCACTACAGGTTCCGGGCATGCTAGTTGTCCTACTCCAAGGTATTTCTTTATGGTCCCAGGAGAAGTTTTGTTCAATGTGGTTGTCAAAGTCGGTTTTCTGTAATTAGAGATTTTGGTTTTTGCACAGATCCTAGGACAAATCCTAGGGTACAGTCTTTCTTTCTAGTCCCAGAAAAAGTTCTGCTCAGTCTCAGTTATCATAGTCATTTTTCTGTAATTAGAGATCTTGGTTTTTGCACAAATCTTAGAAGGAGCATCTTCTGATTTTATCTCACTGTTAGGTGGTAAGGTAGGGCAACCTGCCCCTAGATCGAGTTGTTGTTTTCTCATCATCAGGGTGTCATATGAACCTACCATGGAGCATGTTGGTGCCAGAGCAGTATTAGGGCTCCCCTCAGGGGAATTTGTATTTCAGGTTTTGTATTGTGTGCACTTGAGTTCACAGTTTTACTAATGTATAATTTACATATGACATATTAACATATAATTCAATTTTTAAAAATTTAGTTAATGGAATGGTCTTTAGAAGTTTCCAGTTGTGTCAGAGCCAGTGATGTGGTACAGTGGGTTAGGCTCTTGCCTTATTTGTGACTGATTGGTTTTAATTTCCAGTACCCTATAGTGGTTTCCCTGAGTACAGACCAGGAGTAAGCCATGAGCTTAACCCAAGTGTGGCCACACACAAAAACACATGCATATACACAACCAGTTTTCAATTGTGTTCTTTGAACTCACACACTGACCCCTGATTTTTATTGTATCACAGGTTTGGTGCCCAATGTCTCCTGAGTTTTATCGGGAATATGTGGCAATTAAAACCAAGAAACGAATCTTGCTGTACACCATGAACCCCAATAAATTCAGAGCTTGCCAGTTTCTGATCAAGTTTCATGAAAGGAGGAATGATAAGATTATTGTCTTTGCTGATAATGTCTTCGCCTTGAAGGAATATGCCGTTCGGCTGAACAAGTAAGTGGAAAATTAGGAGTTGTAGCTTATCTTCTCTTGAGAGTATAGAAGACATTTCTCAACTTGCTGGGGCTTTAGGCTCTAGATTTTTGGCTTTGTGCTTCAATCTCAGGAACCAAATGAGACCAGGTGAATAGTTGGAGCATATAGAGAAGGGAGCCTGGTCTCCGTGGACCCAGGTAGTTAGTTATGTTGCTGTGGTGGGACACATTTCGGATGTGGGCACGTGGGTATGAGTTTGTTGACCTCTGGACTAGATCACAGCATGATTGGGCAAGGTCCTGCCTGTTGTTAAGAGATTGCCAAATGTCGTTATTTGTTTTGGGCTGGAATCTTGTTTATTGTCTTGGGTTGGAACTTTTATTCTCATGCAGGTGGCAGGGGAGAAAGAAGGGCATTTTTTTTTTTTTTTTGTATTTGGTTTTTGAGTCACATCCAACAATATTTCAGGGTTACTAACTCATGGTTCTATTATTCTCGGGAAGTACTCTGGCAATGTTTGGGACCATATGGGACACTGGGGAATTGAACCTGGGTTGGAACATGCAGTGCAAGTGCTTTACCTGCTGTACTATCTCTCCACATTCCAAGTTATTCTTTTTTCTTGGTTTTTATTTTGGGGGGGCATACCTGGTGGCTCTCAGGTTTTACCCCTTGCACTGTGCTCAGGGATCATTTCTGGTAGTACTTGGGGAACTATATGGGATGCCAGGAATCAAACTCAGGTTAACAGCATGGAAAGTGTGAAAGGTCCTATCTAGTGTACTGTGCTCTGCTTCAGGATTCCCTTATTCTTTACCTTCAATCTCACCTCTGCCTTCCACTCTGCCTGAGGTCCCCTTTGCAGACCCTCCTTGTTTAGCATCTAGATAAGCTTCCAGTTTTCTGCCAGATGGGAGGAGGAGGCATGACTGGCTGCTACAGATGAGTTCTGACACTGATTCTTACACAAACTCAGTCTTCTGTCTGCTGTCACCCGCTTGCACTGCAACAGGTGACTATTTCTAGAGCCCTTCTGAAAAATTGGCTTGTTTTATATTGGCTTTCCCTTCTGCCAACTTGGACTTCTGTTGTATTCTATGAGACTCACTCATCATGACTGCATCCATCTGCTTTGCTGCTTCTGTAGAGTGACTCACTTCTCTGTTCTGCTGTTACTTTCTTTTTTCTTTTCTTTTGTGGGTTTTTCAAAGAGTTCAGCCAGACAGTCGTGCTGTACTTCACATCTTTTTTTTCCCTTATCATTTCACCCTTTCCCTTCCCCTTTTCTAGTATCTTACAAATTTTTCCCATCTCTTTCTCCCCCCTTTTTTTATTTTGGAGCCATACCTGGCAGTGCTCAGGAATTACTTCTGGCAGGCTTGGGGACTATATGGGATGCTGGGGATCAAACCCCAACTGTGTACAAGGCAAATGCCTTACCTTCGGTGCTATCACTCTGACCCCCTATTTCTTCCTTTAAAGAACCCTTCTCCCTGACACCTACATTTGAAACACATGAACACTTAAGGCTTGTCCCTTGTAGCCATTTTTTTGTGGGGAGCAGGGTTTGGGTCAAACCTATGCTCAGGGTTAACTTCTGGCTCTACATTCAGGAGTCACTCATGGCAGGCTCAGGGGACCATATGGGATGCTGGTATTGAACCTGAGTCAGCCGTGTGCAAGGCAAACACCCTGCCCACTGTGCTATCATCCTAGCTCCTTGTAGCCTTCTGAGTATTGACCTGGTTAGTTATTTGCCAGTATAGGGTAGAGCTGTGAGTTATGTTCTCACAGATGCTGGAATGGTGGTTGAAATGATTACTTACTGTTCTTTTTCTCTTTTTGTACTTAAAATGTTTAAACATTTCTGTCTTGTTTTCTTGCTTTAAAATTATTATGTGGGTCTATAACATTACCTTATTCTGTAGCTTGGCACAAACTATTGGCTGGTCGCCTCTGAGCCTTACTGAGAAAGGAATGGTGTTAATACTTTGCAGGGGCTGGAGAGATAGATAGCACAGCGCCCTTTTCCTTGCAAGCAGCCGATCCAGGACCTAAGGTAGTTGCTTCAAATCCCAGCATCCCATATGGTCCCCCTGCCTACCAGGAGCTATTTCTGAACAGATACCCAGGAGTAACCCCTGAGCACCTCTGGGTGTGGCCCAAAAACCAAGATAAATAAATTAATTAATAAATACTTCGCAGGAAGGGCTTTTTCTGTTATTACTTGTGTTAAGATGAAAGTCAGGACAGCTTTGAAGTCAGGCACACTAGATTTGAGTCCTGGCTCTGCTTAACTATGTCAGAAAAGGAACATTATCTGTCTCTCTGAATTTTTTGCTTTTCTGTCAAATAGAGATACCACATCTTCCTCAAAGGATTCTTGTGTATGGCCTCTTTGGTAGATGTTCCTCAAGTGTTAGGTTTTCTTTGTGAAGGAAGATTACACTTTTTAATTCCCTTTATGGGAGAAACTACCAGAAACACATCATTATGCGAGTGATTTTGTTGAATGGGAGAAGAAAAGAAACATCTAAAAACATCTGGTAGGGGGAAGAGGATTGAGTTTCCATAGCTTTTCCACAGGGAAAGCAGTTAAATTTGTATGGTACACTGGACTGGACACTCAAATATGGCACTTCATACATGATGACAGAGGCCATCAGCCTGTTCAGCTGTCCTGCTTAGCTTCCTCAGACTGGGGTGTGCTTTTTAGGGCACATTACCGGTCTTTAATGCAGAGTTAGTAAGGTGGAAAATATGCTGTGAAGCACTGAAAGAAATGCCTTTGTTTGTTTGTTTGTTTTTGAGCCATACCTACTGATGCTGGGAGTTACTCTTCATTCAGGAATTAACTCCTGGTGCTGCTCTGGGGACCGTATGAGATGACAGGGATCAAACCTGGGTCTGCTGCATGCAAGAATATTGCCTTACCCACTATACCATGGCTACGGCTTCGGCCCCTAGAAATATGCCTTCTAGCCTTAAGCAAATGCATTGGGACAGCTAATGTCTTCTCTGGGCTAGTCTCTTCAGTCACCGGGCTATTTTTTCTGTACATACTGGATCATGAAACCTACGTTTTAAACTTGTCAAGGACAGTGGTGCAGGAACAGATGGATTACTTTTCAATGATGTTCCTGGCTTAGAGTCTGACTAGGCTCCTCCATCCCTGGTAGTTGTTCCTGCTGTTCTTGTTGTCTCATTATCATTGTTTGTACTCACCTTTGGAAACTGGTCACCACATCTTGCCAAGAATGACAGAAAGTGGCATTGCTGTGTGCCACTGAAAGGTGAAAGGTGGTAAGGTGAAAGGTGCCACTGAAATTGGTAAACAAAAAGGGTTGTATCCTAATGTGATGTTGTAGAAGGCCCATGGAGAAAAGGCTGAAGGGGGGGCTCTTTTCTTCTTCTTTTTGGAGCATGCTGGTGTCTTTAGACATAGTTGTTTACATGTTTCTAAATCACAGCACATTTCTTTACCATTGTCCTGGGCTTCATGAAATCCAGTGGATACTTATATGGATGTAAAACTTACAGTGAGAAACATAAAAGCAGAGAAAAGCACACTCCAGAATGAGAGAGAAAAAAGAAAAATCTTGAAGGGAGTGATTACCTGAACTCTCAGGGAGAATGGACCAGGAATCAGAGATCAGGTGGAGAGGGCTGGAGAACCAGTAGCAGCCCTTTTCTCTGGATCTTCTAGTAGTTTTCTTACCTGACAACATCCTAGGGGAAAGAAACTCTGCAGGAACTCCCTTACCTTCTGACATGCCTCCAAGATATGTTAGGAGTGGTTTGTGGTGTGACTAACTCGACTTCTTTTTTTCTCTAGACCCTATATCTATGGCCCTACATCCCAGGGAGAGAGGATGCAGATTCTCCAGAATTTCAAGCACAATCCCAAGATCAATACCATCTTCATATCCAAGGTCTGTGTGACTATGGGTGGTGATGAGACCCCAGCAAGCTCCAGGATTGGAGTTACAGGATCCTGGATGATCTGACCAGTGAATTAGTTTTTGTTGAAAGAATACAGTGAATCAAGTTCTAGTCTCACTGTCCTGTGTCTAGAAGTACAGGAATATTGTATAAGGGTGTGACAAGCAGTTGAGGGGGTCTTCATGTATCAAAGATAAGCCAAAGAATCTGTTAGCCTGGTGGGGCTGGGCTGAGACTATAGCTCAAAGGCTGAGCCCATGTTTTATAAGCAGTACACCTGAATTTCATCTTAAGCACTGTCAAATGTGAATCAAAACCCAAATTAATTAGCAGTTAGTCTCTTGGCTTACTTAAGGTTTTTCTCCACATGTTTTAGGGATACAGGAGTTTTATTTATTTACTTTTTAAATAGATATGAGGGAAATATCCTACTTTGACCTCCTGTGAGAATGACCAGTGAGAAAGGCCAGCAGAATGACGCCTTGTGGAATAAATAAGTACTTGGTCTGAAATCTCTAAATGGGTTTGGAGACTCTTGGAGGTTATTGGTCCTGTTCTGCATACTTGGTGCTAGTGAATGGAAGCTCAGTAAACTAATATTTGAGTAGTTCCAGCACCTAAAAGAAGACTTACTTATAAAGTGATCATAGGTATGTCACAGAGCACCAAACTATGATGTTTGTAGCTGGACACTTCAGTGGTTCAGTGGCTCAGGTGATTTCCTTGCATCAAAATCTAGTCTAATGTAGGCACTGATCCCTGCCAGGTTACATGTGTCACATGAGTTACCACACCTGTGGCCTCCAGTGAAGGGTATATAACTTTTGGGTCAATTTATTTAAATTTGAGCCCAGTTGATCTTTTCATTTTGTGTGCCATGGATGGAAATTTTCTCATACTCATTAGCTCTATTCTTGTAGGTGGGTGATACGTCTTTTGATCTCCCAGAAGCAAACGTTCTCATTCAGATTTCATCTCATGGTGGATCCCGCCGGCAAGAGGCCCAGAGGCTGGGACGAGTGCTCCGAGCCAAAAAAGGTGAGTGTGGTCTCCTTTCCCCTGCTGTGAGAGGTTTCTCCTTTCAGATCACAGGTTAGGAAGAAGGGAAGAAGGCAAAGCTACTGATGTCTTCTGATGATGTATTGGTGCTCCTGGATGAAGCTTACTCTGAGGAAGGGGTAGCCCCAAAGCAAAGAACAGATGTCCTGGCCCTTAATGTTTCTCATGCTTGGAAGGTGAATATGTGGGTGTTTTCCACTGGCAGCTGCCTGGAATTCACACAATATCAAACTGAGCAGCTTTGTTAGTAGGTAGGAGGAAGAGCCAGGAAGCAGTGCTAATGGTGTGGACCTAGAAGGGAGACCATAGTACTGGAGGCTATTTCCTGGGCCTCAAGTCAGGGTATAGGAAGCCCAACAGGTAAGAGAGAGTGACAGAAATCTCATTCACAACCTTCAGTGCTGCTCCAGCTGAAGGTTTCAGTGAAGGAGGATTTGCAAAGTGTAGTGTCCACTTGTCAACCTCAGGGAAAGAGTTTAGACTCCCAGCATAGGGATGATAGCAACTGTGATTAACTGCCTTTTTTTTAAAGCCATTATAATGGGTGCCTAGTTCATGGTTTTCATTTGCATGTTCTCAATTAATAAAGCTATTGAGCTCTTATGAGTTTGCTCCTAAATTATTTTTATGTTTTCGAGAAATATCTAGTTTCAGATTTTTTGGCCTTTTATAAATTGGGTTCTTTTTTTTTTGTTTTGTTTTTTGTTTTTTGTTTTTGGGCCACACCCTGTGACGCTCAGGGGTTACTCCTGGCTATGCGCTCAGAAGTTGCTCCTGGCTTCTTGGGGGACCATATGGGACGCCGGGGGATCAAACCGCGGTCCGTCCTAGGCTAGCGCAGGCAAGGCAGGCACCTTACCTCCAGTGCCACTGCCCGGCCCCATAAATTGGGTTCTTATGATTGATTCCACTTTTGAGTTGTTTTAAAAGTTTTTTGATCTACATACAAATCTTTTATCAAACAAGCTTTATGTGTTATTTCCCATTTTTTGGATTTTTTATTTACTTTTTTGATCATGTCCTTTGAAGCACAGAAGTTTTTCACTTTAATAAGATCCAAGTTAATGAAAATTACATATTCTGCAGACCTTAAGTGATGATCTGAGTATATAACTTGCCCACTGCTTGACTTGCTTTTAAACTCGGATATTTAGTTCCTGCACTCTTACTTCTTGTCCTTTCTCCTGCTTTAACCCAGGGATGGTAGCAGAGGAGTACAACGCCTTCTTCTACTCACTAGTGTCCCAGGACACACAGGAGATGGCTTATTCAACCAAGCGGCAGAGATTTTTGGTAGATCAGGGTTACAGCTTTAAGGTACGTATCATCTTGGTCTTTGGTCTCTGTGAAACTGAAGCTTCTGTTGTGTCCTAGCCCCCATGAGAAGTATGGGCCACTTGGCAGCAGTAGTATGACTCAAAGCTTAGGCAGCCACAGAGCATTAGGGCACCAGAAGCCTTTTATCTCTTCATGAGATCTGAGGGAGGTGCATGGAACACTTGGGCAAATATCTTGCAAGATTTCCTGTCCCCAACTTTCCACAATGAGTGGTAAAGAATGAAACCTTGAGAGCCAAGAAATGTGGAATCTACTTTATTGTTTGTTTATAGACCACATCTAGCAGGGCTCAGGGTTTACTTCTGAATCTGTGCTTAGGGATCACTCCTGCCTGGCTTGGGGAACCTTAATGGGTACTAGGACTCAAACTTGGGTCAGCTACATGCAAAGCAAGTGTCCTACCCACTGTACCACCAATTTGGCCTCCTTGTTGACTTGTTATGTCAGCAGATGCTGGTGGGAAATTGTGCTGATATGCCAAGGAACTGTGACCATTCCTGTGTTGGCTTGAGTTCCCCAGGCTTACTCTCTTGAGGGTGCCATCTCCAGGTTAGAACTCGTCCTTAGTTGGTGAACCTCAGTGAGCCTCACAGACATAAAAGTTCTCCTTGTGTTACAGATCACTTATTTAAGTAACTCAGGGAAATTATAAACATTTGAGGTAACTTCTGGGTCATTGTCTGGGACATTTGCTGTCTTTGCTAAATGTGTGTTGGGAGGTAGTTTAAAGGGTTTTTAGTGGACCACTAATAGAGCAGCATTAGAACATAGAGGCTCCTGGGTCTGGATATGTAATACTGTAGTTTTTGCCTCTTCATGTACTTTAGGTGATATCTTTTTACATGTAATGAGAGTAACTGTTACTAGCCTGACACAGGTAGCATTGCCTGCCTTTTTCTCTTTAGCTAGACGTAATGACACTTTTTAGAGATCTCATGCTAGGATCAGATTTTTTCTGTTTTTTTTTTGTTTGTTTGTTTTGTTTTTGTGGGTGGCACACCCAGCAGTATTTGGATGTTAATGGCTCTATGTTCAGGAACTACTTATGGCAAGCTTGGAGGGTTATATGGGGTGCTGGGAATTGTACATGAGTTAGCCTCATGCAAGCTGAGTGCAATACCTGCCATCTATGCAGCTCCAGGGATTTTTTTTTTTTTTTTAAGATTTGCATTATGATCTTTTAACTATCAAAATTATTTGTTCTGGATTGGAGAGATAGTGCCAGGGTTAAAGTTATTGCCTTGGTTTGCTCTACAGCACCATAGGATTTCCAGAGCACCACCAGAAACAAACCTCCAGTCACAGACCCCTAATACCTCTCAGTGTGATCAACCCCTCCTTTTTCCTGCATTCCCCTAAATGTCTATGTTGATTACCTCCTGGCTCTTTGTTTGTTTTTGGGTCACATCCAGCAGCGCTCAGGGGTTACTCCTGGCTTTATGCTCAGAATTCGCTCCTGGCAGGCTCAGGGGGCCATATGGGATGCCGGGATTCGAACTACCGACCTTCTGCATGCAAGGCAAACGCACTACCTCCATGCTATCTCTCTGGCCCCTAGCTCTTTGTTTGTTTGCTTGTTTGTTTCAAGAATTATAAGGGAAAGAGAAGCAAAAAATCATGAAATGCTCTGGGTTCTTTGATTTGGAAGCCAAGGCACCTCCTTGGAGGTGTAGGTAGAGTGAGTAGAGCTGTGCGGGTAGAGCTGCCTTAGCCTTCCTCATCTCCCCTTCAGTGGTCAGTCCTCTGCTATCCTGGCATTGTGACTAGGTCATGGTGACCAGAAAGGCACAAGTGACCCATAACCATACTCAGACTTGTGGCCACCTGAGTGTTCAGACCATTCTTACTTTTAGGAATTGTTTTTAGTTAGAGTGGAAAGAAAGTTTTCTATATAATCAATCCAAACCATCAACAGGGATTGATCCCCAGAGAAGTGAAAATGTCCATTGTACTGTATCTTTCCATTACAGAGAAAGTCATGTTATATTTGTTCTGTTCATTTAGGATGCTACTGGAAGCTATGTCCCCCTCAGGCTGAAGGATAGCAGGCTATGCCTCTGCACCTTTGGTTCTTTTCCTTACCTGGTGCAAGATGACAGAATTATCAGATTGAGCATTTTTATTTATTTTTATTTATTTTTTTAATATTTCTACTAAAGAACCATGGTTACAAATATGTTTGTAGTTGGGTTTCAGTCATAAAAAGTATACCCCGCTTCACCAGTGTAAACTTTCCACCACCAATGCCAGCTATCTCTTCGCCCCTCCCCACCTGTCTTCAAGACAGCCATTCTATTTCTCTCACTCACTACCATTGACATGATAGTTGTTAATATAATCATTTCTTTTCTTTTCTTTTTTTTTTTTGTGGGGGGGGGTCACACCTGACAGCACTCAGGGGTTACTCCTGCTGCACACTAAGAAATTGCTCCTGGCAAGTTCAGGGGACCATATGAGATGCTGAGATTCGAAACACCGTCCTTCTGCATGCAAGGCAAAACACCTTACCTCTATGCTATATCTCTGGCCCCATAAAGTAGTCATTTCTCTAACTGCACTCACCTACTTTTGGTAAGCTTCATATCATGGGCCAATCCTTCCAGCCCTCATCTCTATTGTCTCTGGGTATTATTACTATACTCTTTTATTTTTCTTATATACCACAATGAGTGTAATTATTCTATATCTGTCTTTCTTCCTCTGACTTATTTCACCCAGCATAATAGTTTCCATGTCCATCCTTGTATAGGAAAATTTCATGACTTCATTTTTCCTGACAGCTGCATAGTATCCCATTATGTAGATGTACCACGTTTCTTTAGCCACTCATCTATTGTCAGGCATCTGGATTGTTTCCAGATTCTGACTATTGTAAATAGTACTGCAGTGAACATAGGTATGCAGAGGACATTTTTGTGTTGTGTTTTTATGTTCCTAGGGTATATCCCTATGAGTGGTATTGCTGGATAATATAGGAGTTCAATTTCTTGTTTTTTTTTGAGGAATATCCATATTGTTTACCAGAAAGGCTAAACTACATAGCATTCCAAGCAGTGAATAAGAATTTCTTTCTCCACATCCCTGCCAGCACTGATTGTTCTTGTGTTTTTGTGATTTGAGCCAGTCTCTGTGGCATGAGATGGTACCTCATAATTGTTTTGATTTTCATCTCCCTGATGATTAGTGATGGGAATATTTTTTCATGTGCCTTTAGGTCATCTATTTCTTCTTTGAGAAAATGTTTGTTTATTCACTTTTTGATGGGGTTAGATGTTTTTTTCTTGTAAGTTCTGCCAGTACCTTGTATATCTTAGATATTAGCCCCTTATCTGATAGGTATCTGAATAGTTTTTCCCATTCTGTGGATGACCTTTGTGTCCTAGTCACTATGTCCTTTGAGGTGCAGAAACTTCTCAGTTTAATGTAGTCCCATTTATTTATATCTGCTTCTACTTGTTTGGACAGTGGTGTTTCCTCCTTGAAGATGCCTTTAGTCTCAATGTCATGTAGTGTTTTACATACATTTTCTTCTATATACTTTATGGTTCTTGGTCTGATGTCAAAGTCTTTAATTCATTTGGATTTGACCTCTGTTCATGATGTTAGATGGAGGTTCGAGTTCACTTTTTTGCATGTGGCTGACCAGTTGAGATTGGATTTTTTTATTCACTAAGATTCCTATCTGGAAGTGATCCTTTAACTGCTTTGTGTGGGAAGCAAATTTCTTTGGGATTTTCTCAATATCTTTTGCCTTAGAGTCCTTAGTTATGTTCTCTGATAAAATGGGTGCCTAAAGATGGTCTTTGGAGTACCAAAGAAGAGCACCAGCAACTATTTCATTTGAGCCTGAAGAGAAAGCAGTAGCTGGAACCAGTGTATGGAGTAGAAGGCAGAATAGGATCAAGGGAGAGCAGCTGAAAATGACACCCAGACTCTGATTTGGGCTTTGCAGGTGATCACAAAGCTTGCTGGAATGGAAGAGGAAGAGTTAGCTTTTTCAACAAAAGAAGATCAGCAGCAGCTGTTACAGAAAGTCCTGGCAGCCACAGACTTGGATGCTGAAGAAGAGGTGGTGGCAGGAGAATTTGGCTCTAAATCTAGCCAGGTGAGTGATGTGTGCAGATCCAGAATCAGTTCTAAAGGGCACATGTTTCACATTCCCAGAGTCTGTGTTTATGAACCTTTGTACTTTTGAAGAGCTTAGGAAACACAGTACGCTAGAGAAGAGCAGTTGAGCACACCGGAAACAAGGACCTTGGCATAGGGGCGCTTCAGGCCTGGGCCTGAGAATCAGCTCTTAATTTAAACTTTTCTTTACAACCTTAAGTATTTAAAAACAATCCACTTTTTATTTTGTTTTGCAACTACTTACTGAATGCTTACTGTGTGCCAGTTTGAATTGCAATCTGGGAGCACCCCAAGAATAATCTGACTTTAGCCTTCATAGAAGGGCAGGAAGGACAGAGGAAATAAGCTGTTCCAGACTGAGAGGTGGGAATTTTAATAACCAGGTGTACTTTATTAAGAAGCTTGTTTTGAGGTAGCCAAAAGACAAGTGGTTTTTTTGAACCCACCCTCCAAATTTTTAAGGATTTGTGGAGTTTTTGTGTTTGTGTGTGTGTATGTGTGTGTGTGTGTCTCTGTGTGTGTGTTTGGGCCTCACTTCTGATTCTTCCTGCACTCAAGGCTCACTCCTGGGAGAGAGCTTGGGAGACCAATGGAGTGCCAGTTATTAAAACTGGGTTGGACACATGCCAGGCAATTGGCCTTACCCTCTGTACTATCACTCCAGCCCCCAAATTTTGAAAGTTCATTTAAAGGCTTTAACTGGATTCAATCCTGTGTACCATATCGTGGTTCTCAATAGCATTTCTTAGTTTGTCCTTAGAGTAGTTCCTGGAATTGGAAAGACAAACAGATACCTTCCAAGGATGTAGGAACAGTGGGAACTTCTAGTTCACTGGGGTCAGCTAACAGATTGTCACGTCCTTCCCCAGCCACCAGCAGCATAAGATGGAATAATGACTAAAAGTGTTGTTATGGGCAGTTCATACTAGGCCCTTTCTAGGAGATAAATACAGTTTAGTTGGGTTCCATTGGAGTGAAATTGGTAACAAAGTCAAAAGATAAACAATGTCCAGAAGAGAAAAAGAAAGGAAGCAGCATTAGCAGGAAGTGTTGCCATCTCTTCGCTCAAGATATTTGTCCCAAAATGGAATCTTGTCTGAGTCTTTTGATCACTGGAACCCTTCCTGCCTTTTAGTTATTGCATCTTAGGCCAATATCTGTTCAGTCCCCCCTCACAGTATTACTCTAGACCAGAAAACCTACTTCAGTCCCTTTTCTGTACTTCCTTGGGAACTGAAGCTGGTGGAGGTCAAATTACATCTGAGGCTGAACTCGAATGATTTCTATTTATATAGAAATATATAATATATAGAAATATATAATGCAGATTATTCCGATTTTACACATAAGTTCATTAAAGTGATGAGAAGGCACAGTTACAATTTGTCTAGGTCACTCAGTGAGAAATGGATTCTCCTGAGATTTTGAAAAAATAGTTAAAATTTTTATTGAGAAATTGTTAATAAGTGAGATAGAATACCATGATAAAAGCAAAATATGAGTACAGAGAATTAATGCAGAGACTTGAGTGTCTGTCTTGCAGGAGTGTATGGTTCCATGTTGAGGTCCCGGATATCCTGCAAATGTCATGCATAATCCTGGCAGTTCTTTTGTTCTTGGTGCTACAAGCAATTTTTGTCTACAACAGTTTTATGTGAGCACCACAATAAAAGGAACAAAGATTCTGAAACCTGGTCACCTGGCCTCAGAATTTATCATTCTGAAAGCTATATGATCTTGGAGTAGATGCTATTTTCTCTGCCTCAGTTTTCTATTCTGTATGATAAGGATTATAGAACCAGGGAGACAGCCCAGAAGGCACCTTCTTGGAAGGTATACATGGACTAGGGTTTGAGCCCCAGCATCACAGGACCTCCTGAGCACCTTCTGGGTTTGGTCAGGGTAGCCTTCAAGCAGTACTGGGTCATTCTCCCATACGCCCATTGCCCCAATAAAGAATGACAGTTTTTTTTTTTTTATTATTACTATGAGGATTTGAATACTAGTCAGTAACTGTTACATGTTAAGTAGTAAAGCATATGAAACTTACATATTTTATGAACTAATTATGATTATAAAAGGAATGTTTTACCCTTGGAGACTAACAGTGGATTGGGTCCCTGCAGGTGTCTCGACGCTTTGGCACAATGAGCTCCATGTCGGGGGCTGATGACACAGTGTACATGGAATACCATTCATCACGGAACAAAGCTTCAACGAAGCACGTGCACCCACTTTTCAAGCGCTTCAGGAAATGAAACCCAAGGCCTCTCCAGTGAAGAGTAGGCTGGGCTCCACCACTGGAAAGGAATTTTTCTGTAAATTTTCTTTATATATACTCATGCTTTTTCCTCTACTGTTTACCAGTTTGGTCTAGACTCAGTATCTGTTCTCTGGGTTGAGAAAATCCATTAATAGCTTTTGTCTTCATGATCCATCTGTGGTTTAAAGATGAACGGGCTGTATTTTTGTATTTTGCAGATCACTTTTCAAACTTGTGAGTCATTCCTGGATATAAAAATTTGTAATGCTGGTGTCAGAGAGATAGAACAATGAGTAAGGCAGTTCCTTGCACGCAGCTAATCGGACGACTTCTAGTCCCTAAGCACTGCCAGGAGTGATCCCTGAGCATGAGCAGGACATAGTCTCAAAGAATGTCATTTTCTTTTTTTAAAATTTTGTAATATATAATATGTATCTGTCACTTTTCACTTGAATAAACAAAGTGGAACATTTAACCAGCCTCCACATTTCTATTTGTACTTATGCTTTGTCAAGGCCCAACTTTATAGGAGGCACAGAATTGTAAGATGAGGCCCTTTCTGTGGGAAATATAGGTGAAACACACCCCAAGATAGAAGAGACTTGGCACTGAGTGCTGAGGTGGTAGCAGGCTTTGGAATCTTGGGGCTCCAGTGGGGGACAATCGAATTAAGGAGGCATCTGAATAGTTTGCTGTGCTGCTGTCCCCTGCAGGTGGATTCTAGGCAGGCACCCACATGCATAGGCCATCTAGGTCATTTGAGGCCCAGCACGTCCAGCAGCCAGTGTGCACCTGCTCTGACAGCTGCTCTTTTCTAAGAGAATAGTCGTGTTTCTCCTCCAAAATCAGGTTTTACATTTGGGAAACTAGGTGGGAAATGAGGAAAACAGGGAAACTAGGTTCCTCTTCTTGGATCAATTTTGCACACTTGGGTGCTTTTTATTGTACCTTTTTGCTTAAAAAAAAAAAAAAAAATATATATATATATATATAGTCTCTAGACTTTTTCTGTTTCTGGTATGATAGAAAAGGTATTAAGGAAAAGTCAGGCAAACAAGATGATTCCATCAGTGAAAGACATCCATAGGCATAGGCTGCAAAGAAGAACTTGTTATTTGGAGGAGGAAGCTCATTGTAAAACTCGGCATTTTTCATACCTGCAGAGTGTTGAAAGCCACTGCTAAACAAGGCCACTAAATTTGGAATCCCTGCCCACTTTCTGTGCTCACTGCAGCATTCTGCTTCCTCTGTCTTAGCTGCCAGCACACCTTCATTGCTAAATTGAGAGGCAGTCACAGACCAATACTAGAAAAAACTGACCCTTTTGTCAGTAGTTCTTTATTGCAAGAAGTTCTTTGATGCATTTTCCCAGGATCCTTCTAATCTTTTTGTTTTGTTTTGTTTTGTTTTTGGGCCACACCCGGCGGTGCTCAGGGGTTACTCCTGGCTGTCTGCTCAGAAATAGCTCCTGGCAGACACGGGGGACCATATGGGACACCGGGATTCGAACCAGCCACCTTTGGTCCTGGATTGGCTGCTTGCAAGGCAAACGCCCCGCTGTGCTATCTCTCCGGGCCCGATCCTTCTAATCTTGTTTGATCTTTTTTGTATCACACCCTGCTAAGTCTAGCCAGCAGTTGGTGCTGACAGACAGCTAGATGCTCAGTGCTATTCCCAGAAATGTCCCAGAGCACTGAGACCTCAGTGAGGCCTGTGCAGCACTCAGCCCAGTGAACTGGGACTCAGATGTCTTGAATTTGTTACAACCATTATTACCTCCATATTCTCATATATCACTGGGATTGCTTCTATGAGGTAGGATAGTGTTGGGGTTCTAACTTGGCATTCTCAGGCTTACAAGGCAATTGTTCTACATATTCAGCCCTAGACAAATTAATTAGCCAGTCTTCAGTAAGATTCTCCTTTCCCCTGATTCTGTGAGAGTGGAAGGGTTGAGCACAAGGTAAATTTAGTGCTGTGATTCTCTCATCTACATATTTAGGGTTGTGGGCCATCCAAAGTTCAGTCTTGGGTAGGTTTTAAGGAGTTTGGGACTAATTCATTGGGGGAAGGGGGTGACACACACTTGGTAGTGCCAAGTCCTATTTCTGGCTCTATGCTCAGGAGTGACCCCTGTAGCTGTTTGTAGGGAAGTATATATGGTTTTGGGATTGAGCCAGGATCATCTGCCAGAACTCCATTTTTAATCTAGAGAAGTGAACAATAAGATGTTGCTGAGACCCAGAGAGCTGATGATGACAGGTGATCACAAAGCATCTTTTTCCCTTAGTCTCAGAGCCACAGTTTCTACATCTATAAAATGCAGATCACAATGATGCTGTCTCTATCACCCCCACAGGGTGTGATGGAGGAAGGCAGAGATTAACTTGAAGATGTCACAGGCATTTGTGGTAGATGACGAATAAATGCGAAGTGGTAAGAGAGAAAGTTCTGTGGTGAGGTGACCAGAAGGAATCCTACGGAAGTGAAACTTAATCTTTGAGAGGAACAATCAAAAAGGCAGAGAAAAGACATTACTGGGGGAGCAAGGAAGGAGGCAGAGAGTTGGAAACTGGAATGTGCACATCATGTTCTGGGGTCTTGAAGGTAGACCATGCCTTGATGGAAACCATGGAGCCCATTATAGATGATAAACTGACAAACTGTTGTCTAGGATGAAATAGGGCAGATGAGTTTTGAGGATATAAAGATTCTTGTGTTTTCAATCTCATTTTTTTTAAAGTTTAACACTATTATTTTTTAAATTTTTATTTAGATCATATTGGCTTACATATCTTTCACAGTATTTTAGGTACATATTAACATTGAATCAGGGGAATACCCATCACCAAATTTGTCCAACCCCCATCCCCGTTCCCTTCCTGCAACCATACCCCCCCATCATCCCCCCAGGCTGCTAGAGTAGGTGGTCCCCTCTTTGTCTAGCTCACTATTAGTGATCATATATCTGTTTGGTCCTGGTACCCTCTCTTGTTTCCCCCTCTATTTGAGAGGCGGAGCTAGATAATTCGAGTTATGTGGTTTTGTTTGAAGGAAAGAAAAGCAAAATAAAAAATAAAAAAAATAAAATAAGCTGAAAACGGGCGGAGTTCTAGAGGCTTTTAACCTCAGTTTGAGAAAGGATATGAAAAAGGTAATTGAAACACCATAACAATACAGAAAGAAATAACAAATTTATGTATTCACACAAAGCTCTGTTAGGAGTATTTAAAGTAACTTTACTCATCATTCAGAGCCAAGAGCAACCCCATGTCCTTCATTGATCAGAATGCTAACTAAGCTATAGTAGATCCCTGTAATGAAATATTACTCAGCAATAAAAACAAATTAACAGCGATGAAACAGGGATTAATCTTATAAAATGCCTTTAATTGTTTTTTTCTTTTAATTAATTAATTTTTAAAGGGACACACCTGACTGTGCCTCAGGGGTTACTTTTAGGTCTACCCTCAGAAATCATTCCTGGCAGGCTCAGGGAACCATATGCGATGCCGGGGATTAAACCTGGGTCCATCCCAGGTCAGCCACAAGCAAGTCAAACGCACACTGTGTGCTATTGCTCCAGCCCCTTAATTGTAATAAGCCTGGTGCAAAGTTGATTTATCCTATGATTCTATTTATATGCTATCTTGGAAAGAAAAGCTATAGAGATTTACTGGGGGTTTAGTACAAAGGAACATAAAGGAAATTTTTTCTTGACAAAAAAACTGATATATTGACTGTTGATTGTAGTTTATGAAATCTTGGTGCTTATCAAGTGATTCATAAAACTGCACATCAAAATCAGTCTATCTAAAATTAAATATTTATATATGAAGGGCCTGGGAATTGGGGAAATTATCATGTCTACAACAGTTTCTAGTCCAGTGATTTCTGTTGAGTAGGAATACAATAATTACAGATCACAACAAAACAATTGATTTAATGAGGCAAATTCATCAAATTCTGGGATTGATGAAATACATGAATATATTTCTAAACTTAACAATGATTGGTTACAGGGGATATACAGGAAGAGGCAAAGTAAGTAGATAGAAATAATGTTGATCCAGGAGTCAAGAAAATTGGAGCTGGAGCAATAACACAGCGGGTAGGGTGTTTGTTTGTTAGCTAACCTCAGACCGACCTAGGTTCAATCCTCGGCATTCCATATGGTCCCTGAGCCTGCCAGGAGTGATTTCTGAGCACAGTGCCAGGAGTAACCCCTGAATACTGCCAGTATGGTCTGGGGGCGGGGGGAAGAAAATTATAATTATTCTAGTCATTTGCTTCTGTATGACTTTGACAAATCACTCTAATAATCGTTAATAATTTAGTTAAATGTCTGACTACCTACTGAATCAGTCAAATGAAAATAATGGATGTTCTGAACTACCAAGAATTACCAAGAAGGGAGGAAGGACCTCACCCTGAGTCATCATTAATTCATCTGGTAAACACCACTCTGTGAAGGAAAATCCTCAGAATGTGCTGACTCACAGAAGTGGGAAGTCATAGAGTCAGTAATAGAGCTGGACACAGTGGAACTACTGTCTCAGAAGTGAGGATCATTCTCACTGTTAAAAAAATACATGATCAGGGGCTGGAGTGATAGCATAGTGGATAGGGCACTTGCCTTGCACGTGGTTGACGAGAGCCTGCCAGGAGTGATTGATGAACAAGTAACCCCTAAGCATCACCAGGTGTGGCCCCCAAACAAACAACAACAACAACAAAGGAATCTGATCAGATTCCCTGTGTCTGGTCATGATCAATTGGAAGGGTGTATTGATTGCTCTAGCAAAATCCTTGAAGATGCGTATCACCTTGGGACTGGGATGAAGTTGAGGGAGAGGTGGAGCCCAGCAGACAGCTTTATCTAAATCACTTGGCAGATTGGAAATGGGGAGAGGTGAGTCTGCAACTGAGGGAGAGAAGCAAACAACACTCATTTCCTACACCTAATTGTTGTTGCTGCTGTTGTTGTTTTTTAGTTTGGGTTCACACACAGAAATAGTCAGGAGTTTCTGTTTTTCCTGACTCTGAACTCGGAGAACACTCCTGGTAGTGCTTAGGGGACCATATGTGATGTTGTGGAACTAAGTTGGGTTGGTTGTATGCAAGGCAAGCACCCTACCTGCTGTACTATTGCTCTGGCCCTCATGTCATACACCTTTTGAATCATTGCAAAATCCCATTCTTTTATCACATCACTAGTATCTAAGGTGTGTGAATGCTGTGAAGCAGGGAATGCTGGCCTACTCTAACTTATTATTGCATAAAAGATGAGCGAAAGTAATATAGGAGCTGATTTGGATTCAAATGTTTACTTCTGCTCCTACTAACTCATCTTTTCAAGCGAGTGTCTTAAATTAGTTTTCCCATATAAAATGAGGATAATGTGCCAAGTCATAGAGCAGTAGTAAGAATTAAGTGGATTAAGGAGTGCAGACTAACAGGATAATGCCTGATGCTCAACACATTTCTTAAAACGCAAACCAATATTTTGTAAAGCCATTTTGTGGAAGTACAGTTTTTCATTATGGGAAGTGAAAACTGTTTTAGCAGCTAAACAACTGGCTTTCCAATGCCTTGTAAGTTGAATCCCTTGGAGAAATCCTACCTTCTTTGCTGAAGGATATACTTCTCTTTTGCCTCAGGTATCCTCTGGAGGATACATACCATCACTAGTTGCACTTGCACCATCTTCTGCTGGAAGAGGATTGGAAATCTCAGTTCTCTCTTCAGGAATAATTTTGTTTTGTTTTATTTTTGGTCTGTGTTGTTATTATTTAATTTTTGTAGTAGTTTGTTGAGAGAAAAACTAATTCTAAGAGAATGTCTAGAGAGAGAGACAGAGAGAGAGAGAGAGAGAGAGAGAGAGAGAGAGAGAGAGAGAGAATGAAATTATGTCTCCTGAGTTGGGATGTAGGTGACTCTAGATACTAGGAGTAACAAGATCACACTATTAATTTTTCTTCTTTTTGAAAACATTAATAATTCATTTGCAAAGTGAAAATACTTGGTCGCATGGAATCTGTGAATATAAGAATCTGTAGCCTTCAGTAATAGTATAGCAGGTAAAAACTCTTGCCTTGCACATGGTTCGTCTGAGTTCGATCCCCAGAACACCATATGGTCTCTTGAGCACTAATTCCTGAGTGCAGAACCAGTAATGTGGCCCTGAGAATCACTTGGCCCTCAAGCAAACAAACAAAAAGAACCTAACATGTGGAGAAAGATTTCATCCAGGCCATAGGAAGCTTGGTAAATTCTCTCTATCCCACCATGAATAGCCAGTTTGGGTTTTGGAATTCAGAGCCTTGTTTACTATAATGTTTTGTAGCCTTGTTTACTATAATGTTTTGTATGTATGACCAACCCAGTTCTAGTCCAGAAATACATGTTATTAAGTTTTTTCAACTACCAGCCCCACCTCACTTCCTAGTTGTATATTCTAGAGATTTAGCTGAGTCCTTATTGGGGTTCTGGGAGACATTAAGGCCTATTTCCAGATTTTTGTTTCACAGAGGGCTAATGATTTACACTTTCCACTTTCTGAGGGAAACTTTATGAGGTGGGGCTAAGCACAATGCACTGTTGTTTTCTGTAGGTATTGCCAACAGATGGGTTTTCTTGAGAGAAAACAATTGTACAAAATCTGGTTTCAGATCAGTTGAGACAAATTGTTCTGTTCCATCTACTTAAAATCAGACTCCCATGTCTGATTCTTCTATTCATGATGGACAAAGGAACAAGCGGCACATGGATGTAATTTTCCTATTTCAGGGGGAAAAATTAAAAAAAAATGTGTTTAGGACTTAAATATTTGGAGCCGAAGTGATAGCATAGCAGTAGGATGTTTGCCTTGCACATAGATAACCCAGGACAGACTGAGTTCAATCCCCAGCATCCCATATGGTCCCCCGAGCCTGCCAGAAGTGATTTCTTTTTTTTTTGTTTGTTTTGTTTTTGGGTCACACCTGGCAGCACTCAGGGGTTACTCTCCAGCCCCCAAAAGCGATTTCTGAGCACAGAGCCAGGAGTAACTCCTCAGTGCCTCTGGGTGTGGCCCCCAAAACAACAACAACCAAAAAATAGAAAGGAAAGAAAGAACAGGCCTGAGAGATTGCATGGAGGTAGGGTATTTGCCTCACATGCAGAAGAATGGTGGTTCAAATCCTGACATCCCACATGGTCCCCCGAGCCTGCCAGGAGCGATTTCTAAGCGTAGAGCCAGGAGTAACCTTTAACGCTGCCGCGTGTGACACAAAAACAAAAACAAACAAACAAAAAAAGGACTAACATTCTATCCATTTTTTCTTCCTATTGATCCTCTCTACAACTATGAGAATCTTTTATTCTTCATTCTCTTTTATTATAAAAGCAGCAAGCGTTAGAACAGGCCAAAATAGTAACTAGATCTAGAGTATCTATATATGGAGAGAATAAAAGAAATTCTCCTAATCAGAAATGATATCTTATTTTGGGATTCTCATATGCTTCTCACTAAAAACTAGCAACAAATCAGTAAAGAGAAAACAATCTATGTTTCTGTGGTAGAACTTTAGATATGATCGTTTGTATCTATCAGTTTTTCTCAACCGTATTTTAGCTATGGCCCCTTTGGATCTAGTTTCCTTCCTGTGAGCCCCCTCTCCTACTGTGGACTCCTAGTCTCATATGAGCCTCCATTTATCCAATTTTTATTTGTGACTCCCTTGGAATACTCTAGGTACCTATGAAGAAGGTTCATGGCTCTCCATTGAGAGCCACTGATTTTTATTGAGGTATAAAACCTCAGTCTAGGGGCCGGGAAGGTGGCGCTAGAGGTAAGGTGTCTGCCTTGCAAGCGCTAGCGTAGGATGGACCGTGGTTCGATCCTCCGACATCCCATATGGTCCCCCAAGCCAGGAGCGACTTCTGAGCGCATAGCCAGAGCATCACCGGGTGTGGCCCCCCCCCAAAAAAAAAACAAAAAAAAAATTAAAAAACCAAAAAAACCCCTCAGTCTTGACCTAATTTCATTAGCACCTGGGACAAATGACAACAACTGGTAACTTTGTTTTTTTGAGGTGGGGGGGTCTCACTCTGTTGTGTTCAGGGGTTATTTCTGGCTCTGTTTTGGGATCACTCCTGGCTGACTGGGAATCAAAACTGGATGACAGAGTACAAGGCAAATATCATACCTGATCTACTATTCTCTGACACTAAGAATTGATAACTTTATTTGTATCCCTATTTATCTCTGGCTTCAGAAGCCACCAGAGATAATGTGCTAAGTCATGAGAACAAGTGTGTTCCAGGAATACCTGTTTCTCTGTATGATTAAATCTTCCTCTCACTCCTTCTCTGCATTCTTTTGTTCTTTCTTCCTTCCTCTCATTACTAATCTAAGGAGAATGTTTGTGTTGTGCCAAACAAAAACTAAAACAACCAAATGGGCCTGGATAAGACCAGAGCAAAAGTATAGCAGGTAGGGTGCTTGCTTTACATGCAACTAACATGTGCTTTATCCCCATATGATCTCCTATCTTAGCTGGAGTGATCCCTGAGCAAAGTGTCAGGTGTAAGCTATGAGCAGAGCCAGATGTGGCCAAAACCAAACAAGTGAGCTGTTAAAAAAAATTAGCCCTGGCAGGAGCAATAACACAGTGGAGAGGGCATTTGCCTTGCATGCAGCTGACCTGGGTTTGATCCCTAGCGTATGGTCCCCTGAGCATTGCCAGGAATGACACCTAAGCACAGAGCTAGAAGTAACTCTGAGCACCACTGGGTATAGCCCCAGAACAAAACAAACTAAAACAAAAATAGCTTTAAGAGAAGACATAGATTAAAGAATACTTCTTATGAGTGTCTATAATGAACCATTTACTACTATCTCAACTGGATGAAGTGACCTTTTCATTATGGTCCTTTAATGATTATTTTTTCCTGAGGACCAGCAAGTGATACACAGAAATAAGTAAAAAGTCTCTACAAAACAAAGATATACTTTCCTTTATACTTGCTCTTCTAGCTGGATTGTTTCCCTTCTGGTTCTGGCTGTTGGAGCTGAGCTCTTTCTTCAGAATCCACTTGATAATTTCTTCAGCAGCTCTCTCTTCTATATTACCTCTTCCTACCCTATAACTCCACGTGAACACCTCTTCCCACAAACTCCATTCACAGTCTATACTAGTTTTATGACTGAGCAATATGACTTTTTTATGTACCTATTTTTTTCTTCTTATAGTTTGTAACTATTTTTGGTTTTGGGGTCACATCTTATGGATCTGGGAAAGGAGTTTTCTTCTGGCACTGCTCAGGGGCCACCAGATCTTGTGTTAGGGTTTCATCCCAGGGCTCCAGCCCACTGAACTATCTATCTCCCTAGTCCTTTTCATAGTACAAGATGCTTTATTCTTTGAAATCCTTGGAATTAGATAGCACTATAAATAAGCATGTCCTGTTATTAATCACATTTGAGAAAGCAACCATGAACTTCTTACCATCACTGACAATAAAATATGCAGACTTAGAAGGGTCCGTGCTACCAGTTAAGCTTAGTACACTTGTTTTACATTTACATGTACAAATAGAAACTGTGTGGAATCTATAAATAATGTTAGGTGTTTTCAGAGTAAGTTGTTGAACTACTAACTCTGAAGCTGAAGTCCCTTCCATGAAAACAAATGACATACTTCTTGCCTTTCCCAAGCCAAGTCCCTCCCTTCCTGGGCAACAAGAGTGCTGCAGCCAGGTACCCAGACCTGAAACATGTTGGCAAACTTCTTTCCTGACACCCACCTTTCACACGGAGGTGTCTTCACATCTCTCAGCATTGTGCAACAAGACCAATCCCTGGCAAAGACCAGAAAAATGCCAGCTGCTGCAAGTAAGCCACCTCCCTCTCAATGGTGTGCTGGCAGAACAAGGAGTCCCAGAAAACACCATAGGAACAGTATGTAACGCTCATTATGGAAATTTGTGGTAAGATTATATGCTCATTTTTACAATATTGTGGACTAGGAGCAAAAGCATCTAACATTATTCTCGTTTTCAGTGTTGAGTTAGAATAGTCTTAGGAACTTTGTCTAATATCCAGCAACAGCAAAAGGATATTTTTGGTTTAACTTCTATCAATAGAAGAAAGAAAAAAACTTTTTTTAAAAAAGCTCAGTAACTTTTTTTGGTTTTGGCCATGGTTGAAAGTGGGATTGACCAACCTTAAACCTTGGTGGTTTCCAAGAACGTCTAAGTGGTGAATTAATTTGATGTGGAGAAAAAGGGAGAAAAAAAAGTAATCGCTTCCTTCTCTTGCAGTCTAATCATAGACCATTCCCCCTTTTCTCCCCCAGCCTTAGGGGAGGGAGTATTTAATAATGGTCTGTGTAAACTGATGCCCAGGAGGTATAAGTTCCAACAAGCGCAGCTCATGCAAGTTAAAACGGCGCAAAGAACAATCCCAAAGAGCAGTCCCCGACACAAACAAACAAAAAAAGTCGCTGACATCCATCCACCAGCCCCACAATCACAATGGCTTTGCTGGCACGGATCCGGAAAGCGGGTCTGAACCGGGCGCCCGCGCGGAGAATCTGGGACCCCGCTGGGTCTCGGGCAGAGGAGGACAAAGGAGCGGTGCTGCCAGGGGCGCCGCGGACCCACGGCCTGGCAAAGGGTCCCCGGAGCCTCACCGCCATGCCGGGGCCCGGGACCCTCGCCAACCTGGTGGAATTCTTCTGCAAGGACGGCTTCAGCCGCATCCACGAGATCCAGGTAGCCGCGCGCGCCGGGCCGGACGGGGGAGCGCGCCCAGGGGGTTGCGCTTCTGATGCTGAGTTGGCGGAGGACTGGAGAAGGGGGGTACCCGAGAGGAGACCCCAGAAGGGGGCACTGGGGAGGGGGGTCGGGAAGGAGGGGCTGAGAATCCCAGGAGGAGACGTCAAAGAGGCCATCCCAGGATGGGACCACTCTCTGGGGAGGAAA